>NW_027441918.1:105000-405000 GCF_048569485.1 Anomaloglossus baeobatrachus
CCTTAGTTCACGGCATGCTCTCTTTGTATCTGACCCCGGAACGTTTGGCAACCCTGCCTCACGGCTTGTCCATGCAGTGACTAGCGTCACACACTGTTCTAATAAACCAGATAGATATCATTTAAATGCTAGGTACTCAGATTACCACTATATCTGCAGGTAAATGGTATTTTTGTAGCTGTTTTAACCCAGAATGCTGCCTCAATTTGTATATAATATAAAACCAATTTTATTCAAATTCATTAAAACATTCAAAATTCGACCTGTGAAAAAATGTGACACATAAACAAAATCCCAGGACCATGGGACAGCTCCAATAGATCCTACCAGAAGAACAAAAACAATTGTTCCACAGAAAAATCACATTAACAGTACTGCCAGGGGAATAGTTTTTAAATGACCCTTGCTCTCTCTTTCCTCTGCCTGCCAATGGAGATGTAACTTAGGTCACGCACACCCTAAAGGTAAAGAGGTGCCCCCATTCCTCGGCGGCTTTCCCTTCTAAGATATCCCTGATTTCCCTCTTGGTCGGGTAGAATCTACGGGGCTATACCATCAATAGTCAGGGAAAATAGGGAAATAGCACTTATCTGAGAAATGTTCGGGTCAAAAGGTCCCTTAGCAGTATTTTTCTCATAACGTGAAGGTGTCCGGGCTTTCCATGGTCCTCAACCCAATAATATAAAATCACACAGCCTCGACGCGTTTCTCCCCATACAATTAATTGGGGTTCATCAGGAGACAATATTAGATATATGGCCCAATCGCCTGTGGAATAAAGAGATATCAACAAACCCCAAATCTAAACCATCATGCAGAATATCTTTAAATATTAGAAGGCAGGGATTACATACCAGAAAGCTGTTAAGGGGGCTACTCATTCCGCAGCACACACCTCTACATGTGGATGTATATCATAGACGTCTTGCCCTGCAGCTACCCTACCTTAAATACCCCCATGTAAAGTTTAATTGACCAGGTGATTTCCCCCGGGGATGCCCCATTACCATAGAAACCCCGGATGTTTATCATACGAACAATCACCATTCAGGGAGAAACGGAGCCCGCGCCGGAAGTAAATAAACCCACAAGACCCGTCCGGGTCACATGACCGCACAGGCTACGTCACCAGGTTGTCAGAGATTAGTTACAACCAGCGTGAGAGACCCGGATATGATGTGCGGTCCCAACCACCATGTATCCCAGCTGGTACCGCCCACGGGGGCGTCAACCCCGGAGTCACCTGACAGCATAATCCGTCCCCATCAGCTCCAAGGTGCATCCCCGCCCCCCTCAGCGTCACACAGGATCACAGTGTTTATCCATTTAAAGAATCTCTATCGATTCACATCATTCTAATCTTATAATTGTATACACTTATATAGATGTGTGGCAGCTTTTATTTTAAGGAGGGAATCACCATTCTGACCCCGGAACGTTTGATAACCCTGCCTCACGGCTTGTCCATGCAGTGACTAGCGTCACGCACTGTTCTAATAAACCAGATAGATATCATTTAAATGCTAGGTACTCAGATTACCACTGTATCTGCAGGTAAATGGTGTTTTTGTAGCTGCCAGGTTTTCTTTTAATTCCTTCTCGATATGTAACAAATTATTACATCCTATTGCTTCTTGCAGCTCAGAAGCTGAGTCTCCATTATTGCCAGCAGATGATGTCTATTCAGTTATTCAGTGGAGGTAAGCTTCACCCACTGCTGTTAACTTTTCGATCCTTGACAGCAGCATTTGCAGCTCGCAGCCTATGGGGTACAATGTTCCACATATCCAACGCCCCCAGCAACATTTATTATTGGGTGCATATGGGTTGCCATAATAGCTGGGGGTCTGCTAAAGACACCTTGCCCTATATAAGGGTACTCCTATGATCTCCACACCTAGATACATTCCTTCAGTGGTGTAGATTTCAAAATGAGAATTTATGGGGTGTTTCCACTGTTTAGGCACATCAAGGGCTTTACAAACGTGACATGGCATCCTCTAGTTCAGCTAATTTTGTGCTCCAAAAGTCAAATTGTGCTCCTTCCCTTCCGAGCCCTGCCGTGGACCCAAGCAATAGTTTTACACCATATATGGGGTATCAGCGTACACATGAGAAATTGCACAACAGAATTATATGGTCCATTTTCTCATCTTACCCTTGGGAAAATAAAAATTTGTGGTTAAAGCAACACTTTTGTGGGAAAAATTAAAATCTTTTATTTTTTTCCTTCCATATTGCTTTTATTTCTGTGACGTATCTAAAGTGTACTTTGGCATTGCATTACTGCTGTAGGAATATTACAAAAAAGGGATAAATACATTGCTAATGTGAAAAATGAGTAAAAAGACATCGGTATTGCATTACTGCTTCAGAGATATTTGCAAAGAGAGATTCTTAGCTTATGTATTGGCCAATCCATGTGAGCCCGATAACCTCGACAAGGTGATCTCAATATATTGGGAACCTAACCTTAAATGCCTCTGTGTGATTAAAAATCTGCATGTCTGCTTCCTGGCTAAATAAGATGGTGGACACACCCTGGCTATAGGGCAGAGTGCTTGGTCAGGTGCTTGTCAAGGTTATTGGGCTCACATGGATTGGTCAATAAATAAACTAAAAAATTGTTTTAAAGAACTGAAGTCCTCAGTGGTTGATACCTTTTTAATGGCTAACTGAAAAGATGGAACTAAAGACACTTCTGAAGCAACGTGCACAACTGGACAGCGACATTTTTCTTATCCAAATGCAAAAAGGAGAATCTGATCCCCAAAGGACTCTGGATTACAAACCCAATTCTACATACCTACAATACCCATTATGCACAAAACCTTTGTCACAGGACTTCTGAGAGACTAAGGAACCACCTTTTGCATGTCTTCTACAGCATCAAGAGTAAAATCCAGAGGGAATTTGAAACACAAAGGAAGACGCTTCCAGAAAGCACAGAGCAAAAAGTACAACAATACTACTACAGACTACGAACCCTTCTGATCCACAAGGAAGAGAAACTACATTGACTGCGCCTCAATTCTGGACTTAATACAAACAGGTTGAGAACAAAGCCAAAACCTAACAACTTGGACAACCACTCCATTCAAGACACAAAAGCATCTAACTGTGTTATCAATCTCTCGGATTATAAACCCAACAAAGTGGAACTTGCTGTGCTTTCTAGGGGACTCTCATTTTGTCCTACTAAAGCGCTAGACAAAACTGAACTCTGCAGCGACATGGAAGATTACTTCAGGAGACTACGTCTGAGGGAATATTTTAACGATGCAGATGTTTGAGAATCCACCCAGACTGAAGGAAGACTGATCTTGACAACCAGGAAAAGGTCAGATTGGACACCTCCACCAGGACGCAACCTTCATTTGGATAACTATATAGACACTTTCAGACATTTGGTAAAATCCACTATCCTAGACACACACGGGAGGCAACCATCCAACATCAGTGCCCAGGAGAGAAAGTCCATAAAATCTTTGAAAACCAACAAAGAAATCATCATTAAACCTGCAGACAAAGGGGGTGCAATAGTCATGATGAACAAATCAGACTACATGAATGAAGCACACAGAGAACTGATGGACACACGCTACTATAAAAAATTGGAGTCTGACCCTACACAGGACTATTACAAGGAACTTAACAAGTTGGTCTCTTGTCTGCCTGACATATCCTCAACAGCTGATGAACTGATACCGGTAAGTCCAAGAATAGGCACATTCTACATGCTTCCCAAAATTCACAAATCTGGAAACCCAGGAAGACCCATCATTTCATGTGTGGGCACTCTCACTGAACAAGTGTCTGGATGGGTAGAGAGTATCCTTAAACCCTTGGTAAGGGATACAACCAGCTACATCCAGGACACTACTGACCTATTGAGAAAACTATCAGCAATAGGTTCTCTACCAGAGGGAACCATCCTTGCCACCATGGATGTGGAATCCTTGTACTTTAATATTCCACACCAGGATGGATTGAATGCCTGCAAACTCTTCCTGGAAAATACAGGAACTTATACCGATTCTGTAGTGAAGCTTACAAAATTCATCCTCACCCATAATTACTTTGCATTTGACAATAACGTATAGCTACAGGAGACTGGGACTGCAATGGGAAGCAAAATGGCGCCACAATATGCAAATCTTTTCATGGCCAAGCTTGAGAGTGACCTTTTTATCCTCTTGTCCTATCAGGCCTCTGGCCTACTACCGTTACATTGACGATATTGTAATCACCAGGACAGAGTCTGAGGAGCAGCTGAAGACCTTCCATGAACACTTTAATCCATTTCATCCCACCATCAACCTAACACTCAACTACTCCTGCACTGAAATCAACTTCTTGGACACCATCATTAAACTACGGAACAATGAAATAGAGACATCCCTGTACAAGAAGCCAATTGACCGTCCAACATACCTGAAATGGGACAGTTTTCATCCAAAACACAAACTCTATAGTGTACAGCCAGGTTATCGGGTACAATCGGATATGTTCCAACAGTACAGATAGAGACAATCACCTTGAGGGCCTCAGAAAGACCTTTCTGAATCAAGGCTACCACCCAAGAACAATTGAAAACCAGATTACAAGAGCCACCAGAATATCAAGAAACCATCTCCTACATTATAAAACTAAAGAAAACAACCGGGTCCCTCTTGCAATCACCTACAATCCACATCTGGAGGTGTTAAGAGGAACTGCACGGAAACTACAACCATTACTGCAAAAAGATGCCCGGTTAAAATCTATCTTTCCAGCCCCCCCACTTCTGTGTTTTAGACAGCCCCCAAATCTAAGAAGCTTCATTGTCAAAAGCTCCCTGTCCTCTCCAACAACAGTAACACTTTCCTGCAACCAGAAAAAATGTAAGACCTGTCCATTTATATTGACAACGGACAAGATAAAGATTCCCAGATCACATCAGGACTACAAGATCCCAGGTACCTTCAGCTGCACCACAACCAATGTGGTGTACTTAATTATATGTACCAAATGTCCAACTGGGGGTCTGTATGTAGGGGAGACAGGACAACCACTCAGGACAAGAATGAATTCTCATCGCCACACTATTAGAGAAAAAAGGATAGATCTACCTGTGGCCAAACATTTTTCTAACCCAGACCACAGCATCATGGACATGAAATTGCTGGTATTGAAAGGAAACTTCAAGTCCCAGAGAGATAGGAGACTATGGGAGTACAAACTTATGATGACCTTTGACACATTCAGAGTAGAAATGAATGTGTCTCATGGATTCATGTCTTTTTACATCAATTAAGAGATGTGTTCCTCAGACCATCCGGGTGCATCACAGCCCTGGACCAGACCTCAATCAGAGGTCACTAAAACTTTCACCCTGAACTGCAGCAGCAATATTTATGGCCACAACAGTTTGTCCTCTTGCCATAGTGATAGTTCTGCTTCACATAACTTTTTATTTACTGCCCCATTCTATGTCATGTTGTGTATAAATATGTGACTCTTCAGATTTTGTGTTATATTGAGCCTGAAGAAGAGCCCTGAGTAGTCTCGAAAGCTTGCTATTATTACCATCTTTTCAGTTAGCCATTAAAAGGTATCAACCACTGAGGACTTCAGTTCTTTTAAACAATTTTTTATCTCTACTGGCTAACACGGTACAAAGATATATTTTACCTGTGCATAAACTAAGAATCTCACTTTGCAAATATCTCTAAAGCAGTAATGCAATGCCTGTCGTTTTACTCATTTTTTCTCATTACCTATGTATTAATCCCTTTTTTCTAATATTTGTACAGCAGTAATGCAATGCCAAAGTATCCATATATTATTGTGTGCCACTGGATATGCTTTTGTAGATATGTTTTATTGAATGTCATTTTGAGCACTTCAAAGGGTGCAGTTTTTAAAATGTCATTTTGGGTATCTTCTGCCGCATAGGCCTTTTAAAGTAGAACACTACACACTTTGGAATTTTTATGGATTTATGTGTGTCTGTGTATGTTTGAGGTTATATTATTAAAAGCTTATAACTTCAATTTTATTCATGGCAGATGACAGTACCAGGAGTTCCACACAGAATGCTAAGGGAAGTGAAAGTAACACAGAAGCGAAGCCATATTCATGTTCAGAATGTGGGAAATGTTTTGCTCAGAAATCACAGCTCATTACACATGAGCGAATTCACACAGGAGAGAAGGCATATTCATGTTCAGAATGTGGGAAATGTTTTGCTCAGAAATTAGCTCTCATTACACATGAGAGAATTCACACAGGAGAGAAGCCATATTCATGTGCAGAATGTGGGAAATGTTTTGCTTTGAAATCAATTCTTGTTAGACATGAGAGAATTCACACAGGAGAGAAGCCATATTCATGTTCAGAATGTGGGAAATGTTTTGCTCAGAAATCAGTTCTTGTTAAACATGAGAGAATTCACACAGGAGATAAGCCATATTCATGTTCAGAATGTGGGAAATGTTTTGCTCAGAAATCACATCTTGTTAAACATGAGAGAATTCACACAGGAGAGAAGCCTTATTCATGTGCAGAATGTGGGAAATGTTTTGGTCTGAAATCAGATCTTGATAAACATGAGAGAATTCACACAGGAGAGAAGGCATATTCATGTTCAGAATGTGGGAAATGTTTTGCTCAGAAATCAGATCTCAGTACACATGAGAAAATTCACACAGGAGTGAAGCCATATTCATGTTCAGAATGTGGGAAATATTT
Organism: Anomaloglossus baeobatrachus; assembly: GCF_048569485.1. Taxonomy (NCBI): domain Eukaryota; kingdom Metazoa; phylum Chordata; class Amphibia; order Anura; family Aromobatidae; genus Anomaloglossus; species Anomaloglossus baeobatrachus. Next base: position 111,733 of record NW_027441918.1, read on the forward strand.
TGCTTTGAAATCAATTCTTGTTAAACATTTGAAAATTCACACAGGAGAGAAGGCATATTCATGTTCAGAATGTGGGAAATGTTTTACTCAGAAATCAGATCTTGTTAGACATGAGAGAATTCACACAGGAGAGAAGCCATATTCATGTTCAGAATGTGGGAAATGTTTTACTCAGAAATCAGATCTTGATAAACATGAGAGAATTCACACAGGAGAGAAGCCATATTCATGTGCAGAATGTGGGAAATGTTTTGATCGGAAATCAAATCTCATTACACATGAGAGAATTCACACAGGAGAGAAGCCTTATTCATGTGCAGAATGTGGGAAATGTTTTGCTCAGAAATCACAGCTCATTACACATGAGCGAATTCACACAGGAGAGAAGGCATATTCATGTTCAGAATGTGGGAAATGTTTTGCTCAGAAATTAGCTCTCATTACACATGAGAGAATTCACACAGGAGAGAAGCCATATTCATGTTCAGAATGTGGGAAATGTTTTGCTTTGAAATCAATTCTTGTTAGACATGAGAGAATTCACACAGGAGAGAAGCCATATTCATGTTCAGAATGTGGGAAATGTTTTGCTCAGAAATCAGTTCTTGTTAAACATGAGAGAATTCACACAGGAGAGAAGCCATATTCATGTTCAGAATGTGGGAAATGTTTTGCTCAGAAATCACATCTTGTTAAACATGAGAGAATTCACACAGGAGAGAAGCCATATTCATGTTCAGAATGTGGGAAATGTTTTGCTTTCAAATCAGATCTTAGTTCACATGAGAGAATTCACACAGGAGTGAAGCCATAGTCATAAATAGAATGTCTGTTTTAATAATTATTAATAGACTTTTACTATCTGTTAATAAAGAGTTCATTTTATGTCATTACGGTTGTGTACTTTTTATAATGGATCATTTGCAAATTATTCATCTTTTTACACATTTTTAATTTGGAGATTTTGTTTATAGCCAAGTTGTACGCTTTATTCATCGATTTGTATATTGCTTGAATGAGAGCAGAATCCATTTTGTTAAATCTACACTCCATTTTGTCTTTGTGTAAGTATCATGTCACACACAACGACAGCGACGACGACGTCGCTCCTAAGTCACCATTATCTGTGATGTAGCAGCGACCTTGATAGCAATGACGCTGTGTGTGACATCCAGCAACAACCTGGCCCCTGTTGTGAGGTCGCCGGTTGTTGCTGAATGTCCTGGACTATTTTTTCGTCGTTGCTATCCCGCTGTGAAGCACACATCGCTGTGTGTGACAGCGAGAGAGCAACGAACTGAATGTGCAGGGAGCCGGCTTCTGCGGACGCTGGTAACCAAGGTAAATATTGGGTAACCAAGGGAAGCCCCTTGCTTGGTTACCCGATATTTACCTTGGTTACTAGCATCCGCCGCTCTCACGCTGCCAGTGACGGCTCCTTGCACACGTAGCTGGAGTACAGATCGGGTAAATAAGCAAAGCGGTTTGCTTATTAACCCGATGTGTACTCTGGCTAGGAGTGCAGGGAGCCAGCTCTAAGTGGTGTGCGCTGGTAACCAAGGTAAATATCGGGTAACCAAGCGCTTGGTTACCCGATATTTACCTTAGTTACCAAGCGCAGCATCGCTTTCATGCGTCGCTGCTGGCTGGGGGCTGTGTTGGGAATGTCAGCTATGTTTTGGCTGCTGTGAGGCTCCCTCTTGTGGCTAGGAATGGTTTGGACAGAGACCAGGTGTGTTGAGCAATGGGCGTTTCCATTGCTAACTCTCTGCTTATTTAAACCCTTGTGTTGTGAATGTTAGTTATGTTTTGGCTGCTGGGAGGCTCCCTCTGGTGGCCAGGAATGGTTTGGACTTGGACCAGGTGTGTTGTGCAGTGGGTGTTTCCTTTGCTAACTCTCTGCTTATTTAAATCCTGGTCTGATTGCAGGCTGTTGCCGGATGTCAGTTGTTCTTTGTATCTCCAGCCTGCTTAATCCTGCTCTACACCACATCTTCCCCAGATAAGTGCTTGCTCTTTATTTTTTGTCTGGTTCTTTTGTTTATCTGGGTTTGTCATTTGCTGTGGTTGGTTTCAGTTTATTTGCTTGCAGGCATTTTCCCCCTTAGTGGATTGTTGAGGAACTCCCTGCAGTTCTGTGTGGAGTATAGCTCCTTTGGGTCCATGTGTTTATGGCTTGTTGACTTTATGATTCTTGTTTTCTGTTCATTGGTATGACAAGGGCACCTGGTATAGGATATAGGACGGAGTTCAGATCGTGCGATCTGAGGGCCTTTTTGTACTATCAGGAAGTTGGTATTTTGCAGGGTTTTTCTCTGGCCACCATCAGTCTCTTTCCTGTCCTTTCCTATTTTAGTCAGCGGGGGCCTCACCTTTTGCTAATCCTGTCATCTACCTGTGTATTGTGTTTTTCCTATATCACCGCAGTCTTTGAATGTGGGGGGCTAGCTATTCTTGTCTATTTTCTGAGGCAGAGAGTTATTCATCTTTCCTACCTTTAGGATAGTTAGTTCTCCGGCTGGGTTCGCGGTGCACAGGATGTTAGTTCACCCCTCGGCTACTTCTAGTTGTGATGGTTAGTAAGGGGATGGCGGCCAGATTAGTTGCCAATGCTCTTGTCACCTTTTGCCAATGATTTGTGGTGGTCTTCCATGGTTCTGGATCATAACACCCTTGTCTGATAGCAGGCTATGCCAGATGTCAGTTGTTCTTTGTTCACCAGCCTGCTTCATCCTGCTCCTGACCACATCTACCCCAGATAAGTGCTTGGCTCTTTATTTGTTGTTTGGTTCTTTTGCTCTTATCTAAGTTTGTCATTTACTGTGGTTGTTTTCAGTTTATTTGCAGGCAGGGATCTTCCCTCTCGGTTGCTTAGCTGGGAAGCTCCCTGCAGCTATGTTTGGAGTATTGCTCCTATAAGTCCATGTGTTTGTGGCTTCTTGGATTTGTAATGCTTCCTGCTTTCTGTTCATTGGTATGACAAGAGCGCCTGGTATAGGACTGAATTCAGATCTAGCGATCTGAGGGGGTTTTTGTACTATCAGGAATTTGGAATTTTGTAGGGTTTTTCTCTGGCCACCATCAGCCCCTTTCCTATCCTGTCCTATTTAGTCAGTAGGGCCTCACCTTTTGCTAATCCTATCATCTATCTGTGTATTGTGTTTTCCTATTTCACCGCAGTCTTTGAATGTCGGGGGCTTGCTATTCTTGTCTATTTTCTGAGGCAGAGAGTTATTCATCCTTCCTTCCTTTAGGATAGCTAGTTCTCCGGCTGGGTTCGCGGTGCACAGGATGTTAGTTCACCCCTCGGCTACTTCTAGTTGTGATGGTTAGTAAGGGGATGGTGGCCAGATTAGTTGCCAATGCTCTTGTCACCTTTTACCAATGATTTATGGTGGTCTTCCATGGTTCCGGATCATAACAGCACTGGTCGCTGGTGAGATCTGCCTGTTTGACAGCTCACCAGCGACCATGTAACGATGTAGCAGCGATCATAAGGTCAAAATGTCGTCGTGATCGCTGCTGCGTCGCCACGTGTGACCTAGGCTTAAGAGCCTGTACTGTATCTCCCCTAGTGTAATGCAACAGAGACCCTCTGTTTAGTTTAGATAAGGGCTTGTATAGTTTGTTTCTTTTGTTAAAAGTGAAGTTCAGGAATGTGAAACTAAAAAGTCTATATAGTCTTATATAAATGAGTGATGATGATGTATTATTTTATTTGTTTGAGACAAAGGGAGAGCTATTTCTGATACTTTGTTTCAGAGGGGTGTCTCCTATATATACATACATACAAGATCTTTATAATTTAATTTAATTAGGACCACACACGCAAAATCTTATATGTCCCATGCTGATTGGCAACAATAAATCTGGTGCCTGAACAGCGACACACTATTTCTGAGAACCGCTGATCCAACCACCTTTTCTTCCTCAAAAAGGCAACTCAAGCTGTATCAAAAGGTAGGAAGCTGGGGGGGCGTGGCCTGGCAATGGCTCGGAGCAGACGTGTGTGCTGAAAGTTCCTGGCACCCACGGGGGAATCTTGCCCTGCAGAGGAGCTATTTCGCCGGAGAAGGACTGTGCACGACCAAGGGTTAATGCTGGAGCTGCAGTGAGCTGCAGGGGCTTGTGGACAAGCATGATATGGGATCCCTAGGGAAGAGGTGAAGTGGAGCAGAGGGTCTGCAGGCTTTTGACCTAAGCAGGCCTGTACCTCGTGGTGGAGTCTGTGGCCTGCTGTCTTTAACGCTGGGAGAGCTGGTCGGTGCAGTCTGGAGTCCTCCATACAGGTAAGGGTATGTGCGCACGTTGCGTACTAGCCCAGCACCGTAAAAGGTGCGCTTCAGAGCGCAGCTGAAAAGCTCCGTTCTGAAGCGCATGGTGCCGGCGAGAACGTGCGCTCTGCCTGCAGCTCCTGCCATAGACAGAGCAGGAGCTGCCGGCAAAGCGCAGGAAAGAAGTGACATGTCACTTCTTTTTGCGCAGCGCTTCGGCAGTAGCCGAAGCGCTGCGCTCTGAGACGCCACGTGCGCACGGCCCCTGCACAATCTCCATAGACTGTGCAGGGGACGCAGGACGCATGCAGTTACGCTGCGCTGCAAAGCGCAGCGTAACTGCATGAATTTACGCAACGTGCGCACATAGCCTAACAGTGAAGCTGAGCAGTGTGGATGCAACCTGTTTGTTATATTGCTGGCAGCTGAGCACATGTAGCTGAGAGAGGGGGGTGGGGGGGGGGGGGGTGAAGTGCAGGCCCATAGCAAGTGAAAGAAGTTTGCAGGAAGCTTTTACAGGTGCTAAAGGCCCCGTCACACTAAGCAACATCGCTAGCAACATCGCTGCTAACGAACAACTTTTGTGACGTAGCAGCGATGTTGCTAGTGATGTCGCTGTGTGTGACATCCAGCAACAACCTGGCCCTGCTGTGAGGTCGTTGGTTGTTGCTGAATGTCCTGGGCCATTTTTTAGTTGTTGCTGTCCCGCTGTGAAGCACAGATCGCTGTGTGTGACAGCGAGACAGCAACAACTAAATGTGCAGGCAGCAGGAGCCCGCTTCTGCGGAGGCTGGTAACCACAGTAAACATCGGGTAACCAAGAAGCCCTGTCCTTGGTTACCCGATATTTACCTTTGTTACCAGCCTCCGCCGCTCTCACTGTCAGTGCCGGCTCCTGCTCTGTGCACATGTAGCTGCAGGACACATCGGGTTAATTAACCCGATGTGTGCTGTAGCTAGGAGAGCAGGGAGCCAGCGCTAAGCATTGTGCGCTGCTCCCTGCTCTGTGCACATTTAGCTGCAGCACACATCGGGTAATTAACCCGATGTGTGCTGTAACTAGGAGAGCAGGGAGCCAGCGCTCAGTGTGCACTGCTCTCTGCACGTGTAGCTGCGTGCGCTGGTAACCAAGGTAAATATCGGGTTGGTTACCCGATATTTACCTTAGTTACCAAGCGCAGCATCTTCCACGCGGCGCTGGGGGCTGGTCACTGGTTGCTGGTGAGCTCACCAGCAACTGGTGTAGCGACACTCCAGCGATCCCTGCCAGGTCAGGTTGCTGGTGGGATCGCTGGAGCGTCGCAGTGTGACATCTCACCAGCAACCTCCTAGCAACTTACCAGCGATCCCTATCGTTGTTGGAATCGCTGGTAAGTTGTTTAGTGTGACTGGACCTTAGGGTGCCTTCACACTTTAGCGATGCAGCAGCGATCCGACCAGCGATCTGACCTGGTCAGGATCGCTGCTGCATCGCTACATGGTCGCTGGTGAGCTGTCAAACAGGCAGATCTCACCAGCGACCAGTGACCAGCCCCCAGCCAGCAGCGACGTGCAAGCGACGCTGCGCTTGCACGGAGCCGGCGTCTGGAAGCTGCGGACACTGGTAACTAAGGTAAACATCGGGTATGGTTACCCGATGTTTACATTAGTTACCAGTGCACACCGCTTAGCTGTGTGTGCAGGGAGCAGGAGCTGGCACCGGCAGTGTGAGAGCTGCGGAGGCTGGTAACGAAGGTAAATATCGGGTAACCACCTTGGTTACCCGATGTTTACCTTGGTTACAGCTTACCGCAGGCTGTCAGACGCCGGCTCCTGCTCCCTGGACATTCAGGATTGTTGCTCTCTCGCTGTCACACACAGCGATGTGTGCTTATCAGCGGGAGAGCAACAATAAAAAAACGAATCAGGGCTGTGTGTAACGAGCAGCGATCTCGCAGCAGGGGCCAGATCGCTGCTCAGTGTCACACACAGCGAGATCGCTAATGAGGTCACAAAAACCGTGACTCAGCAGCGATCTCAGTAGCGATCTCGCTGTGTGTGAAGCACCCCTTAAGTGTAGCTGTCATGAGGAAATATTTGCATTGTTCAGAGTGAAGAGATAACACTAATTAGCCCCCGGAATCCTGGAGCGCTGAGGCTGACTCCTCACAGACGTGTGGAAGAATCTGATTACTCTGACCCCGCTACTATACACCATAAGGCTAGGTGCACACACTGCGTTTTTTTGCGCAGCAAAAAAAGCGGCAAAAAACGCATGCGGTTTTACCGCGATTTGGTGCGTTTTTGGCTGCGTTTTGCTGCGTTTTTGATCTCTGCATTTTTCTGCGTTTTTCCAATGCATTGCATGGGGGGAAAACGCAGAAAAACGCAGAAAAGAACTGACATGTCCATTTTTTTTTTTTTAAATCAAAAACGCAGCTTAAAAAAAAAAGTTGTGTGCGGACAGCAAAAATGAAAACTAAGACTTTGCTGGGGAAGCAAAGACATGCAGTTTTGAGGCCAAAAACGCGCAAAAATGCAGCGAAAAACGCACTGTGTGAACTTGCCCTAATACGCCTGGATTGAATTTATTACTTTCCCCATGGTGAAGAGAGGTAGAAAACTCTCACTGGCACCATCCCCAGACCCAAGAGAGACCCAGAGCACAGGCTCCCAGGAGAGCATCAAGACATTTTTTAAAGAAGGAAACACCCATCTTAAAGCTGCGGATCACAAAATGGCGGCTGCAGCCCAATCTAACATTCCAGCAACTGCACAGAGGGAAGAACAAAATATGGGGCAGTCCTTGCCTATTGAAGCCAATAATGCAGGAGATCACGTCAGCAGATGTTAAAAACTGGGTTTAGGCGACAAATGCAGAGCCAGTATATAATGATTGGAGCGAGAATTGGTGCAAAAACATATTATGGATTTATTCAGATAAAAGGTGAAGTTACAGTCATTAGAGAAAAATAACTGTCTTGGTTTGAATTAATAGATGGATAGACAGGTAAGCAGAGAGAAAAAATAACAGTTGTTTATCTTACATCGCTATGGTGTGTGTAAGCCGTCTCTATCTGGATGGTCTGGTCGGGCTTGATGAGTCCGTCTTTCTCCTCCCTCCTTCTGCCTCACCCTTTGAAGTGTGGGCTTCTTTTATAACCCAAATCCCTCCTCCTGATTGTCCTTATCTCTTTACATGGTATTACAAAAAGTAACTATCCCTATTTTAGTTGAGCATTACATCATGTCACGTGGTTCGTTTTACCTGCGAAATAAGTGTACTTGCGCAGTAGAGACTTGTAACAAAACCTACTTCAACTTATTTATAATTCCTTTGAGGCTCGCTGAACTTTGACCTTAGAGTAACAGAAAGAAGTTTCTCATAGCTATTTCAGTTCTTAGCCCAACATTCCAAACAGAATATAGCTCTTCTTTGACAACTTTGATGAACAACTAGCAGATGGCCTTGGTTCTACCTTGTCAAACTCTTGGTCAGTATTTCCAGCTCACAAAGACACTCTTAAAGGCATGGGGCAAAATATACATACATTATATGAATGCATGTAATCCAGTCTATGAATCAAATCTCCATAAACTCACTATTTTACAGTCCCCCCTTATATGGAAGTTTGATGAACCCCGGGAAACCCTAACTCAATCGTGTCATCATTCGTATCACATACATTCTTGTTGGAAATTCTAGACCAATATTTGACTTGATAAACCAATCCGCAACTTTCTGTCAAAAAGTCATCTTGCGATTTAACATTCCCCTAAGAATGTTATCTTCCTTTTTCATTTCTATTTTTATGTTCCTATATATCTTCTGAATTCTACACATCACAAAAACTTGATATATAATACACATCAAAACTAATAAAAATATGATTATGATGGGATTAAATAAAACATTACCAACCGCTGACTGAAAAGATGACTGAGACCAGGAATGTACAGATTTGCTAAAACTCTTCCACCAAGTTCTACCTGACATTCCATTCCATTCGTGTTCAATATCACTTAATTCACCTTGTTCATGCCTGAATATAATTTCTGCTTCCTTTAACTGTTTCGTTAATAAATCTAACAAACCCTTGTCTTTCTTTATTTCACTTGTCCACATATCCCAAGGAAAATCATTTATCTGTGATAAATTGAATTGTATGGGAAATGCCGTTAAGTTTCTCTTTCCTATAGAAGTGATATTAAAACTTCCTTCCTTCTTTGAAAGAGATCTCACATTTCCTTCTATACAATACAAACCCATAGGTAGGTTTTCCTTATGTACACAAGTAGAATAGAAAGCAGAAACCTTCTCTGTCTCAGACATGACCTGAAAACAAATCTTAGTTGGACTTACTGGAGTCAACAGATCATGTAGTGTCTGTACAGTCTCTATTCTCGCATGACAAGAAGAATGATTATGAAAACATGAATGATAAATCACCTTATCCTGTCCAGGTAAACACATCACCTTAGAAACAAAATGCAAACATGAAGAAGTGTCTACTTGTTCAGTGTTCACTCCATCAAATGCAAAATCTGTGTACTGCAGTTGATAGAACACTTGTTGTGTGTTACTCACAGGTATACCCAAAACTGTAACAGGAACAATAGTTCCTTCTCTTCCGATCACTGGGATTAGCGATGTGCCAACACAAATGTTTCATTCACATCCTAACCACTTATTTACCCACAAATCCGTATGATTCAATGCAAAATCATACTCTACAGGTAAATTTCGCAGTATTCCCAGTGGAGTAATTCCACTCTGTAAAGCTTGTGCAATCAGCTTCAAATTAGAAGAATACTCTATCTGTATCTCCAGGCACGCTTTAGCTACTTGTGTTTCGTGTGTGCTTTCCACGAGAGCTAATGTAGCATCCTGTAGATGTGACACGGAAGACCCTAGTACAGCAGCTGTATTCATTACCATCTTTTCAAGAAGTTGATTTAAACTCTTCTGAACCTTTACACCTTTTCCTCCAATAAAACCAATATTATCCAAATCTGACTTAAGTGTCTGTATATTCATGGCATTAGTCAGACTTCCCACTGTCCCAATTCCTCCCAGAATTCCTTCTAACACTCCTCTCTTACTCCTAGTCTGAGTTGTTCTTTTCCCAAACCATTGTTCTATCCCCATCTCCATGTTTATGAGATGTGATTGACACTGAGGAAACCTGGTAGAGATCTTCCAATGAGACATATTGAAAGTCCACACCATTGTCATAAATTCTCCATCCCTTAATAAGGACTTGGACTGAAATTGATTAATTTGGAAAGGAGTAGACGGCATGAACCTCGTGTCTGTGCATGCACTATCTGCTGCTGACCAAATATTCACACTAACGTCTTTACAATGTCTGTAATGTGTCTTTGTTTCAACGCAACACTGGTAAATTCCAGAGTCCCTGGAAGATGGATTCTCTATGGAAAAAATGAAATTATCATCCATCCATCTGATATTACCAATCTGACCTCTGTGAATGACATTAGTTGGACTGTTTAAAAAACTTCCCAAAAACGATGAATTTTTGGTCCATGTCAACAAAGACTCAGAAGGCAATTTCAACCTTGTGTTACATTTTAACATTATGGGTAATGTATTTACTTTATTATGTACTGTCTGTGGTGAAACCCTTATTTCCGGAACTATAGTGTTAGTAACGGTAAACACTACAGATACCTGAACTTGCACAGGTTCCCGTGTTATCTGGAAATTCCATGTTTTAACCCAATCTTTATCTCCTTCTGTAATGGAGAGTAAAGAAGGATCCAGAATTTTCCCAAAAACCTGAGTTTTTAACAAAATTTCTGTTTTGGATCTTCCAAACTTTCCCCTTGCAATCATGTCATTTGTAATATCACCGGACCATACAGCAGGTTCATCACCTCTGATCTCTATGTTCCAGTATAGTACATCTGTAGGAGAACATTCCCATGTACCCGTTTTATTATTGTGTACATATTCTCCTTGTAATTGTGTGAATCTAGTTTTAGGTCCTGCAATCGCATGTAATATTATGTCTGTGTCGTGTATGAAATGTAATTCAATGCAACATTTTGTTCCATATCCCATGCAGATATTTCCTGTTATCTCCACAGAATCATCCGTGATGTTCTCTGTCAGTAAGTTCCGTGTATCTGATCCTCTCGGTCTTCGAGAATGTTGAATCTCTCTAGTCCCTTCATTCACATCATTGGCGATTGTTCCTTGATGTAACATGTAAACAATGACGGAAATAAAGCAAAGCAGCAGGAAAGTAGATCCCATCACGTAGAAGCTTGTCTTGAGCTTGGGAAGATGTTCTTTCTCCAGAAGGCTTGATGTCATCTTTCCTTCGAAGTCTTTAGGTTCCTTATTCCAGTTCTTATCGGAATCCATTTCTTCCTGGAAAGAAATGCAGTATCATTATTTTGTCACAAATATTTTGCACTGGTCAACGTGAACCCACACTTTTTGTGTTTTCCGGGTCTTTTTTTACCACATTTGACACTCGGTGCACAAGAATCATGACTTGTCCCATAGTCTCAAGGACTTCAAAAGGACCTTCCCAATTACACTCCCATGGACCACTCTTACGAAAGGTTTTGATCATCACTAGAGCACCTTTCTTGAATTTGGACTCATAGGGTGGCTCCATTTTCTGCATTCTCGATACCGCATATGGCAGAATCGCTTTCAGGTTCTCCTGTAGCGATCTCAACCATTGGGACCTTGAGATAGCATCTTTTTGTGGAGTGGATAAAAATGGCTCATGTGGAAACCACAATGGCATTTTTCTTCCCGTCATCAACTCAAACGGAGTGAATTGAGTTGTAGAAGAGATTGAACCTCTTATACTCATGAGTATGAAAGGAACCTTGTCAACCCAAGTGTTACCTTTGTCCAAAAGCATCTTTGCAATTCTGGACTTGATTGTCCTATTCATTCTTTCCACAATTCCCGCAGATTGTGGATGATAGGGGACATGAAATTGCTGTCGCGCCCCTAGAATAGCACAAGCAGTTTGCATGATTTTACCTGTGAAGTGGCTACCTCGATCGGAGGTAATCATCCTTGGGATCCCCCAAGTACAAAAGACATGTTGTACCAATTCCCTTGCTGTGGACAAAGCATCATCTTTCCTAACAGGTAATATTTCTACCCATTTTGAGAACACATCTACCACAATCAATGCATACCTGAGACCATGTTTACCTGAGGGTAAAGGACCAATATAGTCTATCTGCAGTGTAGACCATGGACCATCTGCAGGTGCGATTCGTAGAAGTGGTGGCTTCTGTCCTTTAGGTCTTGGATTTATTTGGGCACAAATGAGACATGATAGTACAACACTTTGAACTGTTTCGTCCATTTTTTCCCAATAAAATTTCTCCTTGAGAATGACTAACAATTTCTGTTGTCCCAAGTGACCTAAACTCTCATGGTTGTATCGAGTGAATTCTACCTGTAGATGTTTTGGTACAACTGGACGCAATTCTCCATTTGAATTGTGACACAAAACCCCATTTTCACAGATAAAAGGAGGTTTTGGATCATCCAGAAAAGTAACAAGAAAAGGATCTTTCCTCTGTTCTTCTGCAAATGAAGGTATGTACGTGTCTGCTCTCTGAACTGCTGAATTCTCAGAAGGTTCAGAGTCAAACACTTCCTCTCCTGTCAGGGCAGCTTCTTTGGCTAGAGCATCTGCGGTTGCATTTCCTACAGATAACTCATCATCAGATCTTTGATGTGCAGCGACTTTCACTATAGCAAATCTATTTGGGGCCCTAGATGCCATCTCAAAAATTGATTCTAGCGTTTCGCGGTGCAGCAAGGCTTTGTTGGATGAGTCCACGTAGCCTCTCCTTTCCCAAACAGGCAGGTAATCGGTTAAGGATTGTTAAAAAATATACTCTTAAATATATTTTTCTTCAAATACGTAAAGCCGCATGAAAGAAAAGACCTCAAAAATGTAAAAAATAACTGTATTTTATCTATTTAAAAATGGTTGCCAAGGTTCAGTTACAGAAAGGAAAAAAATAATATACTTTGATAGCTTATGTAAAAATAAGAGTTCATTTAGTCCATAATAATCAATGGGAAGTCTTTACCCAACTTTCTTTGGTTCCTGAACGGCAATGCTGGGGATGTCATCTCTTAAGCTGGACAGCGTGTCATATCTTGCAGCACTGGAGTCTTCTCACCGCAGGCAGTGTGGAGAGCGCCCAGTAGCCCCCTCCATCGTGTATTATATACCAGCTGTTCAAACCATATAGGGCATTCTAGTGTAACACAGTTGAATATAGTTCCATATTACGTAAGCTTCTAGAAGCTTCGAGAAGCTTCGGGAAGGATTTAAATATATCCCTCCATGCTCAGCACTCAAGTATATTCAATATGGGCATATTTACCCTTATAAACTTTATTAATAACCTATGCCCTCCAACATAAACAGAACTATGAACGTATATGTCTTACTATGAAATATTTGATAACTAGATGTATTAATTTTAATCATTTTACAATTCCCCCTTGAAGTGGGTGGAGCAACCCCGAAAATTAATTAATACATCATTAAAATAACAAATCTTCTTTCCTTATTTGTCAATAGCGGATTAATATCAATAATAATGATGAAGAATAATTAATTTGCATTATTCATGTAAGTTCAATAATATAATAATGTGGATTCATGTTATGACAGGCTGTGACTGATCAATCATATAAAAATGTATATAACTATACTTCGCTAGACCTAAAAAGAAATGCAAAAACCAAATCCGGTCACCATATGATGTCCTCTGAGTTGATGTCTTCTTATCTCCGATGTAATCCGGCATAAACACAGTCTCTTAGAAATAAATCCTTTGATAAAAATGAATGGTTACCAATTCATACAGTCCCATATTGCGTTTATCATTGTTAGATCAAAGTCCATAAACTTTATTTTTTATTGCAAAGTCCATAGCCAATGCTGATAAACCTTAGTTCATGAATGTAGAAGAATAGCAAAAGTCTTTGATGTCTGTGCAGTGTGATTTACACTAGTCACCTTTCATGCTGCCTGTTGTCAAATAACCCAGGAACAGATGTTAAGACGTTCTTGGTCAGCACGACAGGGGTTAACTTTAACACGTCATTGCTCTTCTTAGTAACTTTAGGGAGGTCTTAATGCACAGACCATGTGTCATTGTCCATCCTGAAATCATAGGACTATTGTGTTTCTGAGATGCAAGCACGGTAAGTGTATTTTGTATGTTTCACAGTCTTATTTGAGACGTTACCTTTTGGACCTTTTTGCAGAATCCCTTTTAACTTTAGGAAAAATATAAAGTCTTTTTATCTTCTGTAATCTTGATTGAAGACTTCATTCCCTACCTAAATACCAAATATGGCAATAACTATCACTAATAAATGTCACAGCGTATCGTAACTCTAATACTATAATACCATGTCATTATTATTATCGTAAAAGTATTAATGTAATTGATACTCAGAATGATAAAATACTGCATAATGGTATAGACAATAGTATTTTCTTGTAATAACCTTTTTTGTCATTGGTGCATTACCCTTCCAAACCCATAGGTGGCAATGTGTCGAATGTAACCAAAATATAATATAAAATATGAAACAATATAATGTGTACCTATAACATGTATCATATTATAAATATGAAAGGCAACAATGTGGCTTTTAGTTAGATAATTTGTAAATTATAAACCAAAGCAAATAACCTTTTAGAAAAGACTGGATGATACCATCAAAACACAATAATACCCATTATAAATTATTATTGATTAAAAATATAATATATATTATTTGTAAATATAGGTAGGTAAACCTAGATGTACCTTAATCTTCCATCTTTATTACTCTAATTTAATTTATTTGATTTGTCTATTATTTATTAAATAACCTACTATAAGAAAATGTGTAACTATAAGTAATATTTCACCCATATTAATATAAAAATAATGTATTACCAGAAAGTAAACAATTGTATATATTATGAAGGAAGTATCTTTTCTTCCAAAAAAGTGGAACTTTTCCCTTTTAAAATGATTCATATTTAATAAAGTAATATTCTTATATTAGATATTACTGAACTAAATATTGAAGTGTTTTCTCAATTGAGATATTTAAAATCTGAAGAAAAAAAAATAAAATTGTAGAATTAAGATTTTAATTTAAAAATGTGAATATTAAAATAATTAATATAAAAAATAGGAATAAAAGAAAAATGAAAATCGGAATAAAAATAAAACTTGAAATAAAAATAAGGCCTTCTATGTATATAACACCTATGTCTTTAATAATACATAACCTTAATGTTACCAGATAACCTTAATATTACCAGTATCTTATAAAATTACCAAGCCTATCAATAACCAATAAAAATAATTAAGTCATGTAACCTTGCAAATAATACACTTCTCTTAGTATATAAATGCATTATGATATACTTCAAATATATTTTTTTTTTTCCCAATTCTTCCTTTGTACTTGAAATATTAATTATTAAAGTATCCTGTAAACACATATATTTATCAAATATAAATGTGTGTGATTGAGACCAAACCTCTCCCTTTCAATATCATGAAATATGATATTATAAAAATTAATATGTTTAGATTAAATTAAATTAAAATTTGTGTTGTATATCTTCAAGACCATATTATAATTATCACTTCCATATTTGAAAAGAAAAATGATTTCCAATCTATGTACCAATAAAAGAAGTGACCAACACAAAAGATATAAGAAAATCAAAACGTTATAACCTTATTCTAGAATGTAACTCTTCAGAATAAACCCTTAATAAAAAATCCTAATATCTCTATACTAAAGACATATGTCTAAGAATTAAAATATATATCTTGTATAAATTCCTTCATTATTTATACTTATGTACTATAACTTATTTATTCTATATAGTATACATACATATCTTATAACTTCTAAGTTAAAACAAAAATTCTCTTTTTTTTTTTTTCTCTCTCTCTGGATCCAAATACTTTGACTTTAGCAGCTGCTCAAACAATCAATCATTCATTGACACATCTATGCACACAAGACTGTAACATACTTTCACATAAAAACATTGACGGACTCAAATCCCTGTATTCCCAATTATTCTATGCGCATTTCAAAGATTATGTTACTAATTTGAAGTACTTCTCGAAAAAAACAAATTCCAATGTATTACACACTGTACATATGACCATGGAACAAACATTTATTTTTAGCTTTTAGTATCAAGTCATGCTCTGGTCACGTGCAAGGAACACCATTCCAAGACAGCAAGCAGTTTTACTACATTCCAAAGCTCAGATTACATTTCTAATAACTCTAAAGGAGATATATATATTCATAAAAAAAAACGTTCAAGTATACTTCTCTGACCATTGGTACCTGAGAAAATAATAATTATTATTCAATCATGCTTTCGCGAATTAACCTTACACAAGAAAATATATGTTACCTGATTGAGGACAAGAACATATGTAAAAATAAAAAGTTAATACTTCATCAATCTGTTTTACTGATAAATTCTGAGGGAAATAAAAGAATAAAATTATTATCATATTTATGATAAAAATGAAACACTTAAAATCCGTTACTTTCTCTTATTATTTTATTTTAAATATTATTATTCATATACAGAGATCAAATTATTAAATTTATAACATTAAACTATCATTTGACTAAATGAAAATATGACCTTGATTTACTATCACTACTTCTAATATATAAATATATTCACTGTATATGAAAAATTATGATTATCAAATAGCAAAATTAATTTATCCAGAAATCCCCTTTTATCCAGCTAAAAACCAAACCTCAATTTTTGCAAGATTCGATTTATTACAGTAATTTCCAGAAAATTGGAATTGAAGTTATTTTGTAACTCAATTTTTTTCCTTAAATGAGGAAAAATATCTTTCTCTGGAAAACCACCCAGCTGTCGCTGCCTATCAAATTCTCTGGACGACTTTTTTTCTTTCACTAGTGACCAGGGGAGAGAATCCGCACAAGACACCTGTTTCTGTCTTTCAGGGCTTTTAAAAATCGCTTGTCTGAGATAATCGGTATCAGATTTTGTGACAATTTTCTCTTTCATTGAAGGTGACAAGGAAAGAGGGGGGGTGTATGACTTATAATTCACATGAAATTTCCTGCGAATTTCATAAATTTTGTCACAAAAATATTTGGATCTGGGAGACACTGTTGGTTTTTCACAAAAACTCACCCTTTTTTGTGTTGGTTTTTCAGAATTAATTAATTTCTGTTTTGATTGACTTTGGCGATTTCTAACAAAATCGATAAATGTCGTACATTCGAATAGGGACTTTTTATTTAATGCCACCGCACAGGCTGCATTGTCAAGGAAATTAAATTTCTTGATGAATAAACGTATCATTCCATTCAATCCGACATTTGGAATAACCGCCCTATACAAACGTTCAAAAACGGACATAAATGAGAACGTACTCTCATTCTGTTCAATTTGTAATTCCTTCAACATCTCATAGTTTGGATCAGATTCATTCCTTGCACAGAAGATGAGATATTTTAGCCTTATGATATCGTTATCATTTGAACAATCAAATGTCTCATTGTCAGAAGACTTTTTTAATGCCAATTGTCTAAAAAAATGCTGAGGTAACCACATACGGAATAACTGATTCGTCTCACTATTGGTTAAATTTAACTTCTCGATGGAACCTTCAAAAACCTCTGAATTTCTGCAAACATGTATTTTAGGATTATATGCGGGAATTAATTTGCATATGTCCAATAAATTTTTTCTAAGTGTAATCCCTAACTTAGCCTGTTCTATTTTTAGAAACTGATCGTCGCCATTTTCTCTCTCCACGTGTCTTTTCTGCACGTGTCCCATTCTGGCTCCTCCCCCTTCTGGCTTCACTACGTCATTTCCTGCTTCTTTCTCAGTATCTTGAAAGGCACCTTGACTAGGTAACACGTGTCTGTCGCCATTATCAAAATTCTGATTTACAAAATTACAGCCAACATTACAGTCAGAATTCACAATATCACTGACTGACATTCCAGGTTCTAAGAAGTCTTTGGATTTCTCTGTCACTAACTCTCCTGACAATTCAGGTTGTCTATTTCCACCATTTTTACACTTTTCTACGATTAACTTGTGAAAATCATAGACTAAATGACAGACATTTCTGATTTTCTGTTTCTCTCTATTAAAAGACCTTGCACATTCTATACGTGAATTCTCAAGTTCACACTCCTCATAAAAGCGTAACCAAATCTCTTCTACATTAGAAATATCTGGATAAGTGAACTGAAGTTTACTTTGCTTCACATATGAAGAGATAAAATCCATTTTCTTACCTGAAATGATCAGATGATCTGATGGATGATCCTGTAAGACTTGATCCACCTTGTTCAGCACGTCCAATACTTCTTATGGACTGACTTTATCTTTCTTGCTCAAAAATACGTCGAAAGTTAACTCCTGTAACTTTGTAAAGACTTTAAAGTTCATTTAAAAAAAAAAAAAACATTCATGCAACTTGACTTATACGTATTTCCTAGGTTCTACGTGATTTTTATAAATTGTCGATTCCTGATCCTTTGCAGGAGATACTTAAAATACTTATGACTTTGATAACTTCGACCCCCCTTATGCAAAGTGAAGGAACAACAAAAAAATATATAAAAAAAATCACGAATAGCTGACTCGCCAAATGTTAAAAAATATACTCTTAAATATATTTTTCTTCAAATACGTAAAGCCGCATGAAAGAAAAGACCTCAAAAATGTAAAAAATAAATGTATTTTATCTATTTAAAAATGGTTGCCAAGGTTCAGTTACAGAAAGGAAAAAAATAATATACTTTGATAGCTTATGTAAAAATAAGAGTTCATTTAGTCCATAATAATCAATGGGAAGTCTTTACCCAACTTTCTTTGGTTCCTGAACGGCAATGCTGGGGATGTCATCTCTTAAGCTGGACAGCGTGTCATATCTTGCAGCACTGGAGTCTTCTCACCGCAGGCAGTGTGGAGAGCGCCCAGTAGCCCCCTCCATCGTGTATTATATACCAGCTGTTCAAACCATATAGGGCATTCTAGTGTAACACAGTTGAATATAGTTCCATATTACGTAAGCTTCTAGAAGCTTCGAGAAGCTTCGGGAAGGATTTAAATATATCCCTCCATGCTCAGCACTCAAGTATATTCAATATGGGCATATTTACCCTTATAAACTTTATTAATAACCTATGCCCTCCAACATAAACAGAACTATGAACGTATATGTCTTACTATGAAATATTTGATAACTAGATGTATTAATTTTAATCATTTTACAAGGATCTGACAACATAGGAGCTATCACTGTAGATTACCATCGGAGTTTGATCATCAGCTTCATTCAGCTGTAGGACCATTCTTACCGCTTCTATCTCTGCCCTTTGAGCTGAGAAATGACTCGGTAACTTGTGTTTTACCACTTGTCCTCGCTTGGAATAGAAAATTCCATATCCTGTGTGATAGTGTCCTTCCAGAAAAAATCTAGAACCGTCTACAAACACAGGTTCATCTGCGTCTTCCGACTGTCGTCTGAAGAGAGATGGACTTGGTTCATGGAACGTTTCTATGCAATCATGGGTTTGTCCTTCATACTGCATCAATTGAGGAAGAACATACTTGGCCTTATAATCTACCTCAATTTGATTTGGAGACAATGAGAGCAACCAATGGGCAAATCTCTGATTTGACACACCTGGGATGTTTTTCTCAAAGAGAAGTTTCAGTGTGGAATGTGGCGTTTGGAGAATAACCTTTTGGAACCCGATGATGTGTTGAGTGATTTTTATCGCAAAATACACTCCCACCAGGTGTCTTGCGCACACCTCAAACCCCCTCTCAACAGGTGAGAGAAGCTTAGAGAAGTACCCCAAGATTCTCCATTCCCCCCCTTGCAGCTGCAGCAAAACCACAGAGATGCTTGTCTCTGAAGTGTGTGCTTGAAGCGCAAAAGGTGCGTTCTTTTCCACCATACTTAACGCAGGTGCGTGTTGTAGATCATGTTTCAATTGTGTGAAGGCTTTTTCCTGTTCGACACTCCAGGGACCAAAATAATCATCATTGTCACCTTTTAAAAGATCATACAAAGGTCTGGCTTTGTCAGCAAAATTTTCAATGAAATCCCTTGAGTAATTTACAAGCCCTAAAAAATGTCTTAGTGCCTTGTGTGATGTTGGAATTGGAAGAGATGCAATTGCCTCTATTCTGTCCTGTAGGGGTCGCCGTGTACCTGGACTTAGCAGAACTCCTAAAAACCTGACCTCAGTCTGCATCAGCTT
Source organism: Anomaloglossus baeobatrachus (assembly GCF_048569485.1). NCBI lineage: Eukaryota > Metazoa > Chordata > Amphibia > Anura > Aromobatidae > Anomaloglossus > Anomaloglossus baeobatrachus. The sequence continues at coordinate 131,335 of NW_027441918.1, forward strand.
GACCTTTTTGGTATTCAGTTTTAAACCTGCATCATGCAGTAGCTCAAACAATTCTGCAAGCAAGATCACGTGCATCTCCTTGTCCTCCGTACTCAACAAGATATCGTCCACATATTGCAATAAACATTCCGGACGAGAAAATTTCGACAAAACGTTCGCTAGCGCCTGATGAAAAATGCTTGGCGACATACTTGCCCCCTGAGGAAGACGACAGCATACAAATTGCTGATCGAGGTGGTTGAATGCAAGCTTATATTGACAACTTTGCTCAATCGGTATACTGAAAAAACCATTACTGATATCCAATACTGAGAAGTACCTTGCCTTAGCATCCAATCTCGACATCATGTCATGGGTGTCAGCTACAATCGGTGCTACATTGGGAGTAAACTTATTGAACATCCTTAAGTCCAACAACATACGATAGCTACCATCGCTTTTCAGAACACACCACAATGGATTGTTACAGACAGAATTTGCCTTACGTATCACACCTTGAGCCAACAATTCCTGTATAATCTTAGACATCGGAGCAACTGACTCCGAAGGCAACTTATACTGACGCTGTGGAGGTGGGTCTCGGCCTTCAATTTTGACAACAACATCCTTCATTGTTCCAACCTCATTCCTGTACTGAGCCCATAAAGAAGGAAACCGCTGTACTAACTCAGTCAATACTTCATCACCACCAGTTTCAGGCCACAAATGATCTGCTGACACTACATCGGTCAAACAAATGGTCCCGACATGACTATATTCATTTGGATCAATAACTACCGCCTTACAACCGTTAGAGTCTTTCCAAACTGTTTTGTTACCCAAATCAATAATCCAGCCATGCTTTTCCATAAAATCAGTGCCAATTATATTCTCAGTATCCTGACAACACCAAATATCCATTTTTGTTTTCAAAAAACCAGGTATTTCCAAAGAAACATCCTGCGCTAAAGTCACCTTTGTTCCATTTTTACCACTGAAACCAACAATTGTACATACAGGGGAATCTGGCTTTAAATGTAAATCAACATTTGTGACACTCAATTGCGCACCTGTATCAAGGAGAAATGTTACTTCCTGACCTTCAAGATTTACCTTTAAAAATGGTCGACCACAGCTATCCATTGAAACTCGAGTAACAAATTCCAGTGGATGTAGCCTGGGGACCGGCTTTGCGAGTCAGGATGATGGAGAAGGGAGAAGAGCAGCAGGTGTCTTGCCCCTTCCATGCAATCCCTGTATGGTCATTTCTCTTATCTGTCTGGTCAGAGGTGCATATGGTGATTGGTTATTTCTGTTGTCAGTATGAGTGGGCGTATATGGTGATTGGTTATTTCTGTTGTCAGTATGAGTGGGCGCATATGAAGGTGGAGGTGCTGAAGATGGGGGAGGTGCACTGGATGTGTTTGGCATCAGTCCATTTTCCTTACCCAGCCTTTCCTCAACTCCCGCCCTCAGGAATTTCTTGCATTCCCACTTCAGGTGTCCGGGTTGGCCGCAGAAAAAGCAGTGAATTGTGCTTTTTCTGTTACCCCCCCCCTGAATTCTTGTTTTTAGAATTCAACACCGGTCTTTTGTTGTTTTTGATCTGTTTTTCCTGGGATACTAATGTGTCAGTGTTCCCTTCTATCATGGCTATTTTTGACTTTACCTGATTTTGTTTCATTCGTCTACGTATTCTATCAATAAATGATGTGGCCTCTTGTAGACTTTCCATCCTAGAAGCTATTTCGAATGAAGCAGGGTCCAAATATTTAAACTTTTTAACAAAGGCCTTGACCATGGAAGGCGGTTCTTGATCAGATCCGATTTCCATTATCAAACGATATCCTTGTTCGAATTTCACTAAGAAGACAAATGGATCCTCCTGTATGTGTGTCTTAAGGTTTTCTAACAATTCGACTGTTGGGGTAGACTCTCCTGTGGTAAAGAGAATTAACTGTCTCAGCCTATCTTCCTTTGTGTCATGGATCAGGTCATTGTGTTCGTCTGTCCTAGGTGTTGCTTGTAACCTTTTTGCCATGTGGGAGGGAAGCCATACCCTATAAATCTTGTTTCTCTGTTCATTTGTTAGATTATATTTATCGGAATGTGACTCAAAAATGTCCGCATTATGGAAGGCGTCCATTTTATCATCATATTTGGGTATGTCTTTAATGATTTTCATTAATTGGTCATGGATTTTAATGTTAAGACGGGCAGCTTTATCATGTAACTTCTTTTTCCGAAGTTCCTCCTCATTCAGACTCTCGTCCTCGGCCGTATTCAGCCTGTCCGGGATGTCTGAACCTAAACCAGGTGATTGGGAAGCATCTGTCGTGTTCTGTCTCGTATTAACAGATACATATTTAATATCTTTCCGTAGTTTTGATATTAAATCTGCTCTTGTTTCCAACTGATCCTCCAGATGTTCGATATGTTCTGCTAATATCGAACAATTTGGACAATCTGTTGCTTCTGCATCCGTGACGTGTGTGTCTGTTGTATTGGGTGTGTCTGTTGTTATGGGTGTGTCAGTCACCATGCAGATAGTGTGTGCATATGGCTGTGCCCCACCCTCCATGGAGTTGTAAGTGTATACCATACCCAATACATTCTGTATCTTTTTCTGTAACCGATTCACAGTAAAAAACTTCTTATCTAACTTAGTATTCTCAAGTTCACATTGCCGGTACAAATTTGACCATAACTGTGCGTCACTATGTGTATGATCAAATAAATACTCTACATGACAGTTACTAGAATAATGATTAATAAAATCCATTTCTCACCAATATGTGATGCTTGTCCTCGAATGGCTCCAACCGTCTTATGGATGGATGGTCCTCAGATGGCTCCAACCGTCTATGGATAGATGGTCCTCAGATGTCTGTCAAGGCTTTGACACATACGACCTCCGTGGCTTGTCACGTTAAACCTCTCTTAGGTTCTGATGTGGACACAGTGTATCGTCGTTCGCCTGCAGCACTTGGACAGAGAGTTTTACTCAGAAAACTCACAGACCCCCCTTCTCGGACAAAGGGCAGGGAATGACGTGAGAAAAAGAAAAAAAGAGTCCTACCGCAAGAATAGGCAGCGTGAAAAAAATCACCTCTCACAGAAAACAGCTGTGCCGCTCAATCATTCAGGCTGATGCTCGCCAAATATGTTAAAAACTGGGTTTAGGCGACAAATGCAGAGCCAGTATATAATGATTGGAGCGAGAATTGGTGCAAAAACATATTATGGATTTATTCAGATAAAAGGTGAAGTTACAGTCATTAGAGAAAAATAACTGTCTTGGTTTGAATTAATAGATGGATAGACAGGTAAGCAGAGAGAAAAAATAACAGTTGTTTATCTTACATCGCTATGGTGTGTGTAAGCCGTCTCTATCTGGATGGTCTGGTCGGGCTTGATGAGTCCGTCTTTCTCCTCCCTCCTTCTGCCTCACCCTTTGAAGTGTGGGCTTCTTTTATAACCCAAATCCCTCCTCCTGATTGTCCTTATCTCTTTACATGGTATTACAAAAAGTAACTATCCCTATTTTAGTTGAGCATTACATCATGTCACGTGGTTCGTTTTACCCGCGAAATAAGTGTACTTGCGCAGTAGAGACTTGTAACAAAACCTACTTCAACTTATTTATAATTCCTTTGAGGCTCGCTGAACTTTGACCTTAGAGTAACAGAAAGAAGTTTCTCATAACTATTTCAGTTCTTAGCCCAACATTCCAAACAGAATATAGCTCTTCTTTGACAACTTTGATGAACAACTAGCAGATGGCCTTGGTTCTACCTTGTCAAACTCTTGGTCAGTATTTCCAGCTCACAAAGACACTCTTAAAGGTATGGGGCAAAATATACATACATTATATGAATGCATGTAATCCAGTCTATGAATCAAATCTCCATAAACTCACTATTTTACAGCAGACCCTTTGCGCCGTTTTTTTTATTCCCCCTCTCCTTCTCCCGGTGGCCCCTCTGACCCTCCCCTCTCCTTTGAGGTTGGGGGTTGGAGGACGGCATATGGTGGGGGATGAGGGTTGGGATGGATCTAGGGTCACCCGGTGTTTCCCTTTATGAAAACTAAAATGTTGCGATTGTTTTATCCCGAAGATACTTACTTAACTTGTTGGACTTCCTGACAGGATGTTTCGTTCACGACATAAAATAATGGTTTCAGAGAGGGGATAGGTTATGAGTCATTACGTGTCCTTTTCTGTGTGTTTATACAGTACGTTATGTGATATTGTAGGGGATCCCCTGTGGGTGTTCTAGTTATTAAAAGACACCCCCCACTTACTAAACTTGTTTTTCAGCAAGTAGTGGATCATCTACCCCACGCAAGTGGGTTGGATTCTCCATAAAACGTCTCCTTGACATAGTGTTAAGGAGTTTTCCTATTCTTTTTATAGGCTTGCTATTCTAGTCTTTTTTTTGTGGTACCTTTCTTTTTCAGCTTTTTTCTTATCGTACCTCTTGTGCGTACCTTTCTCTACTTCCCAGTGTCCTCTCCCTATCCTACCCAACAGGTCCCTTCCGTGAGGAGGAATAAAAAATCAACATGTCAGCAATTATGGTGGCCACGCTCAATGTTAAGGGTTTAAATACCCCTCAGAAACGTGCAGAAATATTATATGGCATGCACAAGATGGGGGTACAGGTGTTATTTATTCAGGAAACACATTTTAAAAGCCAACACTTTCCAGAGGTCAAAAACAAATACTTTACGTAGTGGTACCAAAGCTCCCACCCTGACTCCAGATCTAAAGGGGTGAGCATAGCGGTGCATAAGAATTTGCAACAAAATGTGCTAGGAATAGACCTGGATGAGCAGGGACGGTTTGTGTTTTTAAAAATGTCAGTGGAGGGTCAGACTTATACTTTTGCTAACTTATATCTCCCGAACAAAGAACAGGTTAAGTCTTGCCGGAGATATCTGCGTCGACTGGAAAGCTTTTTGGAACGATTCTTAATATAGGGAGGAGACTTCAACTTGGTCATGGATAAGGAGATAGATTCTTCGTCTGGTAAGTCAGCAATTCCCCCCTCGCAACTATCCGCTTTGAAATCCCACTTGACCCGGTTACAAGTAGTTGACATTTGGCGAGTCCTTCACCTGAAGGAGAGAAATTACACTTACTATTCACCCATCCATAACACATATAGCAGAATTGATAATTTCCTCATCTCTCATCATCTCGGATGGAACCCAACCACTTTCATTGGCACCATGACCTGGTCGGATCATGCCCCAATCTTTATGTCTTTCCAACCACCCGGTCATGGTGCCAAGGCCTGGAACTGGCGCCTGAATACCAATCTTTTACAAAATGAACCCACGGTAATTGCAATTAAACAAACGATTGAGGAGTTCTTACTTATCCATGAGCATGATGAAACTTCACGTCCTACCCAGTGGGAAGCCCTGAAATATGTGATCAGAGGTATTTTCAAAAGAGAAGGAACCAGACTAAAAAAAAGAAAGATCTGCACATATTTCCAAGCTTCTGGATCAGATTAGGGAGCTTGAAGGGTTACATAAACGCAATCCAACGAATGATGTTTTGGCTACATTGAGTAAAATTAGAGAAGATCTAAAGCAACTCATTGACCAAAGATATATTTCAGCCTGGGAAAAAATGCAGGGCTTTTTCTATGAGTTCGCAGACAAATGCGGGGGACCCATGGCAAGACACTTACATCCAAGGGCACCTAACACCTACATCCCAAAGATTAGAAACACTGGAGGGAATGAAGTTCATGAATCGGGTAAAATAGCTCAGGAATTTAAAGAATATTATGAATCTCTTTACAATATCAAAGGTAAATATGCAGATATGTCTCCAGCATGACAGCAGTTGAAAATTAATCAAAATATTCACAAAACAGCGTTACCTCAGCTATCAGAGGAGATCACAGTCATGCCCAAAAGTTTTGAGAATGCTACAAATATTAATTTTTACAAAGTCTACTGCTTAAGTTTTTCTAATGGCAATCTGCATATACTCCAGAATGTCATAAAGAGTGATTTAGGTTAACAGCAATTACTTGCAAAGTCAATATAGGCTAAGAAAATTAACTTTAACCCCCAAAACACATTTCAACATAATTGCATTCCTGCCTTAAAAGGAGCAGCTAACATTGTTTTAGTGATTGTTCCATTAACACAGGTGTGGGTGTTGATGAGGACAGGGCTGGCGATCAATCAGTCATGATTAAGAATGACACCACTGGACACTTTAAAAGGAGGCTGGTGCTTGGTATCATTTGTTTCTCTTCAGTTAACCATGGTTATCTCTAAAGAAACACGTGCAGCCATCATTGCTCTGCACAAAAATGGCCTAACAGGGAAGAGTATCGCAAGTACAAAGATTGCACCTCAGTCAACAATCTATCGCATCATCAAGAACTTCAAGGAGAGAGCTTCCATTGTTGCCAAAAAAGGCTCCAGGGCGCCCAAGAAGGACCAGCAAACGCCAGGACCGTATCTTAAAACTGTTTCAGCTGTGGGTCAGACTACCAGCAGTGCCGAGCTAGCTCAGCAATGGCAGCAGGCTGGTGTGAGTGCTTCTTCACGCACTGTGAGGCGGAGACTCTTTGAGCAAGGCCTGGTTTCAAGGAGGGCAGCAAAGAAGCCACTTCTCTCCAGAAAAAACATCAGGGACCGACTGATATTCTGCAAAAGGTACAGGGAGTGGACTGCTGAGGACTGGTGTAAAGTCATTTTCTCAGATGAATCCCCTTTTTGATTGTTTGGGACATCTGGAAAACAGCTTATTAGGAGAAGAGGTGAGCACTACCACCAGTCTTGTTTCATGCCAACTGTTAAGCATCCTGAAACGATTCATGTGTGGGGTTGCTTCTCAGCCAAGGGAATTGGCTCACTCACAGTCTTGCCTAAAAACACAGCCATGAATAAAGAGTGGTACCAGAATGTCCTCCAAGAGCAACTTCTCCCAACTGTCCAAGAGCAGTTTGGCGCCCAACAATGCCTTTTCCAGCATGATGGAGCACCTTGCCTTAAAGCAAAGGTGATTACTAAATGGCTCATGGAACAAAACATAGAGATTTTGGGTCCATGGCCTGGAAACTCCCCAGATCTTAATCCCATTGAGAACTTGTGGGCAATCATCAAGAGACGGGTGGACAAACAAAAACCAACAAATTCTGGCAAAATGCAAGCATTGCTTATGCAAGAATGGACAGCTATCAGTCAGGATTTGGTCCAGAAGTTGATTGAGAGCATGCCAGGGAGAATTGCAGAGGTCCCGAAGAAGGGTCAACACTGCAAATATTGACTTGCTGCATTAACTCATTCTGTCAATATAACCTTTTGGTACTCATAATATGATTGCAATTATATTTCTGTAGGTGATGTAAACATCAGACAAACACAATTAAAAACCAGAGGGCAACAGAGCATGTGAAAATATAATTTTGGTGTCATTCTCAAAACTTTTGGCCATGACTGTAGTGACGAATTGGACCAACCGATAACATTAGAAGAAGTAAATGAGGCAATCTCATTGGCTCCACTGAACAAATGACCAGGCCCAGATGGGTTCTCGGTCAAATTTTATAAACACCTGTCCCCGACCTTGGCACCCTTCCTGGTTAAAGTGTTTAATGAGGTCTCTTCAACTTGTACGTTCCCCAAACAAATATTAGAAGCACACATATCCCTTATTCCTAAAACGGGGAAGGACCCAAACTTATGCCCCAGCTATAGACCTATTTCTTTAACCTGGATATAAAATTGTTTTCCAAAATTATAGCATTAAGATTAGCTAGTCATTTGCCATACTTGATTCACAAAGACCAAGTAGGTTTTCTTCCAACAAGAGAGGCCGGAGACAATACTATAAAAACCCTTTTGCTTATGTCTCATGTTAAATCTAAACAAATACCTTCATGCATTTTATCTATCGATGCTGAAAAAGCATTTGACCGTGTGAGTTGGTCTTTTCTACAGAGCGCCCTAAAGCAGATTGATATTGGCCCAAAGCTGCTTGATAAAATAATGGCTCTATATCAGAACCCATCAGCAAGGGTTAGATGTAACGGGATGCACTCGAGCCCCTTCGGGATCGCAAATGGAACCAGACATGGATGCCCCTTGTCCCCATTACTGTACGCTATAGTAATGGAGCATTTAGCGGTAGCCTTGAGAAATAATCCTGACATTGGGGGCATCTCTGTCGGTCAGAACAGCTATAAGTTGTTACTATACGCAGATGACTTATTATTGTATGTCACAAATCCAAGAGTGTCTATGCCAGCGATCCTGAGGGAGTTCGACATGTACAGTGACGTGAGCAATTTTAAAGTTAACCTAACGAAATCTGAAATTTTAAATATCAATTTACCATCCTTGGAACAGATTGCTCTACAAAAAGTGTTTCCTTTTAAGTGGTGCTCTACTTCAATGCAGTATTTAGGGGTACGATTGACAGCAGACCCCACACAACTCTTCCGACTGAACTACAAACCGTTCCTTGACAAAATTATGACTGACATCCAGAGGTACAAAGGGGCGAAATTATCGTGGTTCGGGAAGATTAACCCCTTCACGACCAAGGACGGATCTTTCAGTCATGGCGTAATCGCGGTACCGGAGCCTCCCGTGACTCCGATCGGTTAACATAAACTGCAGATTTGGGGAGAAGGGGACCTGTACCTGACCTCAGGAGGAGTGGTGCCTTCTCCCTGGACCTACGGAGGCTGTGATTGGCTGACGAACGCCGCTCAACCAAGCACAGCCACTGTAATGTTCCAGCCATTTAAAATGACTGAAACATTGAAATCCAGCCCTGACCAGTGCAGCTGTAGCACTGGCCATTGGCTGGAGCTGAGTGACCTCTCTGGATCACCCTCCCCCAGTTCCAGCAGCTCTGATTGGAGAGATCGGCCTTGTGAAGGATCTCTCCAATCACCGTGGACCTGTTGCCGGTGACCGCCCCGTCACCGTCACTTGTCGTCCCTGCAGCACGCCAGCACTGTGAGTGTATACAGTGCAATGGCAGGGCGACAAGCTCCGGTCCCATGCTGTTATGTGACCGGAGCATGGGACCCGGAAGTTGCCGCGCTGCCATTGCACTGTATGAAACCGGCAAAAAGCCTCCTGATCCGCCGCTGCTCTCTGCGATCTGCCACCTGTCTCCCCGATCTGCTGTCCGCACCCCTGTTACGAGGGGGACCCGGGGAAGCGTGCCAAGATGGGAAATGGACAGCTTCCGCCGGTCAAGGTCCACTGTGCGGTGTAAGGGACCGCTGCTATGGTCAGGAAAGAGTGAGCGGGTTGCTACTAGTGATCGCCTGGAATGTCACAGACGATCTATGTACACCGATCTGCCCTAACCCGTGAGGGTTGTATGGCACGGATCTCACGGCTCGGTGTACCTGTTGCACGGGGACGCACAGAGGTGCCTACGCACGTGTGCCAGAGGGAGTCACAGGATATGGCATGAGGGTAGCACAGAGGTGCCCACGCACGTGTGCTTTCAATAACCAGGTGAGTCCAGTGGAGACTCGAGGAGCTCACCTGGGACAGGAACACGGCCTGTTAAAGGAGATACTGCCGGAGCAGCAAGGCAGGAACACGGCCTGCAAACCAGGTGCTGCCTGAGCAGCAAGGGCAAAGCCCACAAAAGACAATAATGCCTGAGCAGTGGCGTGGCAGCACGCTGCCAGACATCCAAACATAGAAGGACGGTCGCGCGCCGCCACGATGGCAGGGGGAGCTTTTAAGGAGGTGTAGCTCCACCCAAGGGCGGGCGCGAGATGGACGTGACCCAATCAGGATTCGTGACGTCTTGGCCCGGCCAGTCAAGATTCAGCACACCACCAGCCTCGTTATCGGGCCTTGTGATATCAGTGAGCGAATCAGAAGACGTCACGTGGGGCACATACTCATCTTCCTGCCTCTGGGTCATAAAGGCGGGATCCTCGGTTTCACAATGTGCAGAGATAAGGGAAGTCTTGCTGCTTCCCTGAGTATCCATCCTTTGCACACTGCGCAACCTCCCCGACCCTCTGTGATGCTGAGCAGGAGGGCTCGTGGCAGACAAGGGATGGGAGACCACTCCATTCCTTGCAAGGGGAGAACCACTAGGTGTCACCCTTCTGCTGCGTCTCCAAGGAGGCAGCTCCTGCAGACTGCGCAGTCTCCCAGACCTTTGGTGCTGCTGAGCAGGAGGGCTCGCGGCAGACAAGGAATGGGGGACCACCACATTCCTTGCAACAGGAGAGCCACGAGGTGTAACACACCCCCACCCCTCGTGATCTGCTGCCCGCACCCCCACCCCTCCCGATACGCCGCTGCCCTCCTCCGTCTGCCACAGTGTCACCGCTCTCCCCGATCTGCTGCCCGGCCCCTCCCCCTCGTGATCGGCTGCACACCCCCTCTCGTCCGTTATGTGTTGCGCGCCCCCCCTCCTCCGTTATGCGCTGCGCGCCCCATCTCCTCCGTTATGCGCTGCACGCCCCCTCCCCTCCGTGATCGGCTGGCGACCCCTCCCCTCCATGATGCGCTGCCCACTCTCACCCCCGTGATCGGCTACCCGCCCCCTCCCCTGTCACCCCCGTGATGTGTGCTCCCTCCCCTGTCACCCCCGTGATGTGCGCTCCCTCCCCTGTCACCCCCGTGATGTGTTCTCCCTCCCCTGTCACCCCCGTGATGTGCGCTCCCTCCCCTGTCACCCCCATGATGTGCGCTCCCTCACCTGTCATCCCGTGATCTGCTGTCCGCTCTCCCGCCACCTCTCACCCCCGTGATCTGTGCTCCCTCACCTCTCACCCCCATGATCTGTGCTCTGCTCACCTGTCTCCCCCGTGATCTGCGCTGCGCTCCCTCTCCCACCTCTCACCCTCCCCGATCTGCTGCCTCCTTCATCTCCTGTGATCATGCTGCCGAGATCCATCCTGTAAGGTAACTATCCCCAATCTCACCTCCCACTCCCTTCCCTCTCATCCCCCCATCCCCCTTCACCCCATCCTCTGCCGCTCCTGCATCCACTGCGCCCTCTCCCATCTGCCCCCACCCTATCCCAGCCGCCTCCGTCTCACAATCACAGATGCTCCCTTTATATGCCACTGCACCCCCATCTGTCGCCGACCAATCTGCCGCTGTTCTGATCCATCCTATAAGTATTGTTCGTGGCTCTTTTCTAACTATCCCCAATCGCATCTCCCACTCCCCCCTCCTCCCCCACCTGCTTGTCGCCAAGTGCTGATCAGCTACGTGATTGGCTGATCAGGTACGTAATTGTTGCTCTAGTTTTTTTTCTTTTTTTGTGCACCCAAAAAAAAAAAAAAAAAAACTTGAACAATTAGGTACCTGATCAGCAATCGTCCTGCAGTCGTACTCGACTTTGGACAGGACTTCTTTTATCCATCCCACCTAGTCCCCCCCCCCTTTTTTGCAGAACATTCGTGCGTGCGCCCTGTTTTTTTTTTTCTATACCATGGGGGGTCTAGTTTACAAAATGGGGTCACATGTGGGGGAGCTGCACTGTTTCGGCACCTCAGGGGGTCTCCAAACACAACATGGAATACGCTAATTATCCCAGACAATTTTGCGTTTGAAACGTCAAATGACGCTCCTTGCATTCTGAGCCCTGCTGTGCGCCCAAACATTTGATTTCCACCACATATGAGGTATCTGTGTACTCATACATTTTATGGTGCAATTTTTCCTGATACCCTTGTGAAAAAAAAGCTACCTGGTTGAAGTAACAATTTTGTGGTAAAAAAAATTTTTTTATTTTTTTATTTTCACGGCTCAACTCTATTAACTTTTGTGAATCCCCCAGAGGATCAAAGTGCTCAATAAACATATAGATAAATTCCATGAGGGGTCTAGTTTCCAAAATGGGGTCACATGTGGGGGAGCTCCGCTGTTTCGGCACCTCAGGGGCTCTCCAAACGCAACATGGTGTGGCTAACTATTCCAGCTAATTTTCTGTTCAAAAAGTCAAATGACGCTCCTTCCCTTCCGAGTCCTGCCGTGTACCCAAACAGTGGTTTTTCGCCACATAAGAGGTATCTACGTGCTCAGAAGAAATTGCCCAACAAATTTTGGGGGTTCATTTAATCCTGCTACCCTTGTGAAATGCAATATTTGAGGCTAAATTAACATTTTTGTTGCAAAAAGTAAAATGTTCATTTTTTCCTTCCACATTGCTTTAGTTACTGTGAAGCACCAGAAGGATTAATAACCTTTTTGAATGTGGTTTTGAGTAGCCTGAGGGGTGCCGTTTTTGGAATGGTGTCACTTTTGGGTGTTTTGTGTCATGTAGACCTTCTAAATTGCTTCAAATGTGATGTGGTCCCTAAAAAAAGTGGCTTTGTAAAATTTGTTGTAAAAATGAGAAATTGCTCATAAACTTTGAACCCCTATAACTTCCTTAATTTTTTTTTTCCCCAAAATTGTTCTGAGGTAAAGTAGACATGTGGGAAATGTTATTTATGAATTATTTTGTGTCATATGTCTCGTTGGTTTTAGAGCATAAAAATTCAAACTTTGAAAATTACAAAATTTTAAAAATTTTTGCGAAATTTCCATTTTTTTTAACAAAGAAACGCAAAAAATATCGGCCTAAATTTACCACTAACATGAAGCCCAATATGTCACGAAAAAACAGTCTCAGAATCACCGGGATCCGTTGAAGCGTTCCAGAGTTATAACCTCATAAAGTGACACTGGTCAAAATTGCAAAAAATGGCCTGGTCTTTAGGGTCAAAATAGGCTTGGGGCTGAAGGGGTTAATGCAATTAAGATGGATATCTGCCCGAAGCTGCTTTATATTTTCCAGGCGGTCCCAATAAAAATACCAAACAATTTTTTTAAACAACTCAATACAGTATGTTCCAGCTTTGTCTGGGGGCAAAAAGAGACCACGATTGGCCCGTAGGTTTTTATGTAGACATAAAAGTAAAGGGGGGACGGGTCTCCCGGATTTTCAAGGCTATCACAGAGCGGCAGTATTGATAAGGATTGTAGACTGGTTCCATGGGGAAGCTGGAAAGGAGTGGGTCTCCCTTGAGAAAGACATGTCACCAGTCTCTTTAACCTCACTACCTTGGATCTCTAAAAAAAAACCCGTCAAAATATCTCACTTACTGTTTCTTTAACTCGGGATTCATAGAAATTAAATATCCAGCGGATCCAGGCTTTTTTTCTTTAAAACTTTACCTTTATTTAGTGCATATAAAAATTCTTCAGGAGACAGGTATTAAACAGATAAAGGTTGTTCATTACATCCAACGCGTTTCAACAGAAATATGTCATAATGTCTTATTCATGGATACTTTTACAACAGACAGCTTTAAATACCTCTTAAAAACCCCATAATGCATCAGGTTTAGTGCTACCACACCCAATGAAACACAGGTGCATGCATATAAAATGTCCTACAAAGACAGAATTGGTAGCATACACCACCTATATACTCGTACAAAAAATAGAAATAAAAACATTTTCACATGAACAAACATGATAGACCATTTCAATTAATCCCTGGTGGAATTCCATGTATATTTTCTCTCTTATCAATATAGCATGATTTCATAACACACACATAAAGGGCAGGATACTGATAATGGTAAACCATGAAAAAATTCCAGAAGTCAACTTCTATGATGGGAATGATTACATTTTTCTATAACCCTATATACAATATTAACTTAAGGAATCTTCCCTGGTCTGCACCATATATTAGCAATATCCACATAGCCTTTATCCCAGCGTGATACAGCTATTGTTCTGTTAGCAACTTCAACTGCATGGGGAAAAAAAAAAATAATTGCTATTAGATAGCTCCAATCACTCAATTATATTGCATTATCATGTCTTGTCTGATGTTTAAACCATCTGGCACTCTTGTGCCTAGTTTAAACATCCAAAATGTTTCACGGTTTAATAATTTTCTATGAAAGTCTCCCCCCCTTGGGGGCTTACTCACCTTTTCAATTGCTTTAAAGCTGAAACCTCTAAGATCACCCTGGTGTATAGTAGTGAAATGCCTGGATACCGCTGAAGAACCGCACATAAGCTTCTTCCCCACATCTGACACGTGACGTCTTATACGGTTCTTCAGCGGTCCTCCCGTACAACCTACATATTGTTTCATGCAGATAGTACAGTCAACAAGATAGATTACCCCTTCGCTGTTACAATTTAGATGCCGGTCTGTGAGATACTTTGGTTTCTTTTTCTAATAAAACATCGGATTACTTTTATCTACATATTGACATGCCTTGCAAGGGTGATGTCCACATTTGAAAAAACCTTTGTATGTTAACCACGTACTCTCACTTTTCCCTGTCTCACGTGTAACATTACTAGGACTGAGTAAATTCCCCAAGGTTTTTGCCCTCATAGAAACAAAACGTATAGAGTTAGATTTAATAACCTTAGAAAGAATGTTATTTTCATTTAGAATAGGCAAATATTTTTTTAGAATTTTTACTATATTAGAATATTGAGGGCTATACCTAGTAGAAAAGGTGATCGGTGCAATATAACCAGTTTTCCCATCTTGAGTAATTTCTTTATCTGATAATTTATCCCTATTTATATCTTTGACCTTGTTAATAGCTTTATGGTCCATTTAGGATAACCCCTATGGGAAAGGCGATCACATACTTTTTCTTGCTCTATTCTAAATTTTTTACTGTCACTGGGGTTCCTTTTTATTCTAATTAATTCGCCTATAGGGATGTTCTGTATAATATGGGCAGGATGACAGGAGCTACCATGCAATATCGAATTGCTATCTGTAGGTTTCCTATAAGGACAAATCTCTACCTCCCCCCCTTCATCATGGCCTATAAATGTAATGTCCAAAAAATGAATATTTTTCTGGAGATTATAGGTAAACTTTAAATTAAATGCATTCTTATTGACTTACGACATGAAGAGCCTGCATTGTTCTTGCCCTCCCTGCCACAAAGATCATATCATCTATATACCGCCCATAAATTATATTATCACGAAACAGATTTTTTTCATTAAAAATATATTTTTCTTCCCACATTGCTACCACTATATTTGCTAACGAGGGTGAATATTTTCCTCCCATGCTTACTCCTTGTTTCTGTAAATAATATTTCTCATCAAACTGAAAATAATTGTGTTTCAATAAATATTTGACCGAAAAATACAAAAAATCTTTTATGGGTTGAATATAACAGCTATATTTATCCAAAAAATTTTCTAGGCTATCCATAATTATTGTATGTGGGAGAGAGCGGTACAGGCTCTCAATGTCACACGTCAACCACCTATAGTTCTCTTTCCAAAGAAAACCATCAAATCCCTTCATAATACTTTTCGTGTCCCTAATATATACTACATACTAAAGGTTGAAGATATAGATCTACCCATGATCCTAATTTTTCGTTTACCGACCCTATCCCTGCAATAATTTGCCTAAAAGGAGGAGGAAATGTGTTTTTATGAATCTTGGGCATGGCATGATAGGTCGGAATGACCGGATGTTCCACCATAATGTATTTTTTTATATTCTCATTTATAGCTCCCATGTCAATACCTTCTTGCAATAAATTTTCTAGTTCTTCTTTAAATTTAATAGTGGGATCTCCATCTATCAAATGGTAGATATCACTATTCCTCAGAATTTCATTGTTGCACTTAAAGTACAATTCTACATCTAAAACTACAATTCCGCCTCCCTTATCAGCTTTATTGTAATATTTTTATTAGATTTTAATTCCTCAATGGCTACGTTTTCTAATTTGGTAAGGTTAGGTTTATCATGTATATGGGTTTGATCTAATACCTATAATTCTTTTTCAATAAGATCTTGAAATTGATCCAAAATAGCTGGTCTTTATTTCAATGGATAATAGTAAGGGTTTGTAATAGAAAAGCATTTCTTCAAATCAACATCATTTACAAGGCTTTCAGATTGTAAAGATCTTAGGGTAGATAGGTTACACAAATCTTTAAATTCAAACATTTCCACGTTTTTTTGAATATCAAAATTTTTTTCAGTATCAACATTAGGTGTTTCAGTCCCCACATTGAAGTGACATCTCAGGGTCAGGTTTCTGGCCAATTTGTTGACATCTAAAATAGTTTGAAATAAATCAAATTTTTTTTATTGGTGAAAAACCTAGACCCTTTGACAGCACTCCGATGTGATCCGCTGTTAACACCTGTGCAGACAGAATAATGACAGGGCAATTCAATTCTTTTTTTGTCTTGGTGAACTCCTGGTGACTCCTATGTTTCCTCCCCGCCCTCCTCCTGTGTTTTTTGAACGGTAATTGGAGGAAAGCGGGGGGGAATTTTTTTCCACATGTATTTTCTCTTGAATCCATGCTGTCTTCAGGTTGTTCCCCTGATGAAACCAAAGAGATATCTGAAAAGCTTACTTTTCTTCTTTCTTGATTGCCATATTTAAGAATGGATTTTTTGGTACGAATTTTTTTCCAAGTATAAACGTTATTCAACTCATAGTCCTTAATGTCTCTTTCAAATGTCTTTTTCTTTATGTCCACAATTTTTTCTTCAAGCTTTTTTACATTAATGTCCATTTTTTCTTTAAGCTTATTAATTTCTTCTGTTTGATCATGTAGTTCTATTTTATTTTTAATATCCAATATCTCAGTATCAATTTTACTTAATTCCATTTTATCATATTTAATCAAGAGTTTCATCAATTTATATGAGCATGAAGACAAAACATCATTCCACTCCTGTATGAATGTCTCAGGGTATTGTGAGGTAGCAACTTTGTTTAAACGAAGTCTCCTTGGGATCATGCTTCTATCAACATATGATTGAAGGGTTGTAGAATTCCACCAGAGTCTGGTTTCTTTCATTTTTAGGGTTTCAAGATTTTTATATTATATAGAAATGTCATTTTTACCTTTTTATTCGTGGATCCGGAATTTCCATCTGGAGTGTCTCTATTAAAGATAGATGCAAATAATCCAAGCCTGTTGCTGTGGTCGTCCATCTTGTGAGTGAAAGATTACTTGCCTTGTTCCATCAATATAAGATGAATGCAGGTGCACGGTGAAACCTCCATTGATATATGCACATAAAAAACCGGCTCTACTGCTTGCAGTATACTCAGGACTCTTTGACCACACTGATCCTGCATGGAAATTCCAGGTCAGGATAGGCACAATTCATAGAAAATAAATATCCAGCGGATCCAGGCTTTTTTTCTTTAAAACTTTACCTTTATTTAGTGCATATAAAATTTCTTCAGGAGACAGGTACCCAACAGATAAAGGTTGTTCATTACACCAATGCGTTTCAACAGAAATATGTCATAATGTCTTATTCATGGATACTTTTACAACAGGCAGCTTTAAATACCTCTTAAAAACCCCATAATGCATCAGGTTTAGTGCTACCACACCCAATGAAACACAGGTGCATGCATATAAAATGTCCTACATAGACAGAATTGGTAGCATACACCACCTAATACTAAAAATAGAAATAAAAACATTTTCACATGAACAAACATGATAGACCACTTCAATTAATCCCTGGTGTAATTCCATGTATATTTTCTCTCTTATCAATATAGCATGATTTCATAACACACACATAAAGGGCAGGATACTGATAATGGTAAACCATGAAAAAATTCCAGAAGTCAACTTCTATGATGGGAATGATTACATTTGTCTATAACCCTATATACAATATTAACTTAAGGAATCTTCCCTGGTCTGCACCATATATTAGCAATATCCACATAGCCTTTATCCCAGCGTGATACAGCTATTGTTCTCTGTTAGCAACTTCAACTGCATGGGAAAAGAAAGGTGCTATTAGACGGCCCCAATCACTCAATTATATTGCATGTGTGTGTGTATGAAAAGCAGAGGGGAGTTATCCATAGAAGAAAACCAATGCAGGACACACATATTGGTAAATCATGAAAAAAATCCAAAAATTTACTTCATGATGGAGATGATTATATTTTTCTTTAACCATATATACAATATTAATTTAAGGAATTTTCCCTGTCCACACTATATATTAGCAATATCCACATAGCCTTTATCCCAGCGTGATACAGCTATTGTTCTCGGTTAGCAACTTCAACTGCATGGGGAAAAAAAATTGCTATTAGATAGCTCCAATCACTCAATTATATTGCATTATCATGTCCTGTCTGATGTTTAAACCATCTGGCACTCTTGTGCCTAGTTTAAACATCCAGAATGTCTCACGGTTTAATAATTTTCTATGAAAGTCTTCTCCTCCCCCCCCCCCCCTTGGGGGCTTACTCACCTTTTCAATTGCTTTAAAGCTGAAACCTCTAAGATCACCCTGGTGTATAGTAGTGAAATGCCTGGATACCGCTGAAGAACCGCACATAAGCTTCTTCCCCACATCTGACACGTGACGTCTTATACGGTTCTTCAGCGGTCCTCCCGTACAACCAACATATTGTTTCATGCAGATAGTACAGTCAACAAGATAGATTACCCCTTCGCTGTTACAATTTAGATGCCGGTCTATGAGATACTTTTATTTCGTTTTCTAATAAAACATCGGATTACTTTTATCTACATATTGACATGCCTTGCGAGGGTGATGTCCACATTTGAAAAAACCTTTGTATGTTAACCACGTACTCTCACTTTTCCCTGTCTCACGTGTAACATTACTAGGACTGAGTATATTCCCCAAGGTTTTTGCCCTCATAGAAACAAAACGTATAGAGTTAGATTTAATAACCTTAGAAAGAATGTTATTTTCATTTAGAATAGGCAAATTTTTTTATAATTTTTACTATATTAGAATATTGAGGGCTATACCTAGTAGAAAAGGTGATCGGTGCAATATAACCAGCTTTCCTATCTTGAGTAATTTCTTTATCTGATAATAATTTTATATAACAATGAAAAACAGCATAAAAACAACCTCTACTGATAATAATTTTGTAGATTCAAAATGGAGTAGAGAAAGGGTTAAAGCCGCGCATCAGCCAAAATGAAGATGTAGAGATGTTGATGATAATAAACTATCTATTTATTCCATAGGTCTATGCGTTTTGAGGTGAAAACCTCTTCCTCAGGACCAGTACATCAACAGAAGTAAAACCTAGATCAAACTGACATATATAAACATCTGGTACAAGAGAACCGCCTACTACAAGAAAAAAAAATCAGCGGGCAATCCCTCTGTCTACATGACTTAGCAAATTCTTAATAGTATGTCAAAATTGCAAAAAAATGACATTAACATATCATTACATAGTTCATAAGTGTTAAGGATAAGAAATTTAGGAAAATATATAACGAAAAAAATGAACAATAAAAATAAAAAATAAAAAAACAAAGTGTGTGTGTGTGTGTATTAAAGTGACCCGAACCTTTGAGGCAGTAACCATCTGTTACAATTCAAGCATTTAGTGGTAAACGCTATTCCTGATAGCATGGGAATATCCAAGAAAAAAGGAAAGAAAAAACGAGAAAAAAGCAAAAACAGAGACGAAAAAATAGTGATCGCTAGTTTTTAGATTTTATTACTAAAAGCCCAGAATGTGATTGGAACTCCGGGAATGAACAGAATACTAACCGGAGGTTTGAGCCGTCTAAGTGATAGGCGCCACATGGAGAATACATCCATGTGTGTAGAAAATATGTGTAATACGTGTAAAAATGTAAATCTATGTACAAACATGTGATAACAAGTGGGTAATTAAATAAAAAAATCGTATTTGCTGAAAAATGTATACAATCAAGATAAGCTATGTCAGAAAAAAAAAATATATTATGGTACTGTACGCAAAGACTATGTTTATACTAAAAGACAGTAAAAATGGTTAAAAATCTTTAATGAAAGAAACTTTTATTCAAAAATGAAAAGTGTTTGTATTTAAAAACCGTAAGAATAAAAGGGATGTATGATCTACATGAAGGAAGAGAATAGCAGTGTATAACAGAGTCTGTGTTATACTAAAAGCTCAGGAGCAGGACCTACAACGGAGCACATGTAGAGATCAGATAAGTTCAGACCGTGGGAAACAAAGACAGTGCGCATGTCCCGCAAGGTAACTCGAGTGCAAACGTCTACTGAGTTCAAACCGTGGGAAAAAACGCAAGTATGAACGTCCTACAAGGGAAAAAATAGGTCAGTATTTCCAAACTGATGTCCTTAAGAGTTGAAAAAACCTCAGAGTAAAAAGAAGAAAAAATTAGATGAAGTTATTAATATCAAACAGGCTAGAAAATTGAGAATCACTAATATCAAAAATATATAAAGATATTAAATTATAGGGGGCGTGGCTTGAGCATGGTGGCAGGCAGAAGTACATACTGAAAGCTCTGTAGGTTGAGGCGGCAAAACATAGCTTTAAACTCACCTGGCACACCCAAATATGCCAGGGAAGAGGAGCACAGGACCACAGAGCGGACCCCCGGCCCTGAGAAGTAGCAGAGCGGCGGTGGATCGCCTGTTCCAGGGAGGTAAACTATCCCCAGTCTCCAGGCCTGCTCCTGTAATGGCGATGGTTGTCATGAGGCAGGCACCTGCTGCAGCTGCAAAGGACAGCAGAGGTGCTGAAAAACATGCAGAGGCGACACGTGGGAGCCAGAAACAGAGCAATACTGCTCCAGAGCAGATGGAAACAAGGTCCCTGATAATATCTCAGATGCTGGCAGTGCAGGAGTGTACAGGAGCAGGATCTGAGAAGCAGAGTACACAGGAAGATGGCAGCGGCAGTGTCCCATCCACACAGCAGACCATGAGGTGTCAGGTTAGTGAAGAGAGCGGTGGTCCTGACATGGATGGGCTTAACCCTGGAGGCAATAAAAACAGAGTGTCCTTGGTGGAGCAGGGGCTTGCAGGGATTCATGGTCACCATCCCCCTAACAGCCAGGGGAAACAAATTGGAAGCCAGAGTGCACATGGAGTTAACCCTGCGGGTGCTATTGTGTACACAGACCGTATTTTGCAATTGCTGTCTGCACTCCCCACTAAAAATGACCTGGACAATTTAGTCACCAAAATGGAGGCGGCACATGAGAGGGCTCTGTCCATTGTGAGAGGGGATATAGAGGCTCTTGATACACGCACTATAGCAGTGGAGAAGGATGTATTTACACTATTTGAAAGAGTTAACACACTGGAGCAAGATCTATCCAACTCCAGAACACATCTGCAAAATGTCGCCATCCTGTTAGACGATCAAGAGAATAGGGGAAGGCGAAATAATATACGCCTGAAAGCCATTTCAGAAAAGATCGCTGCTACGGCTCTTCTTAAAACTGTAACCTCAATCTTTAACAAGGTGATGGGAGCTGCTGATGACACCACTTTTGTGATTGACAGAGTCCACAGAGTATATCGCCAGGGCCCTGGGGATAATGCTCAGCCGAGAGATGTCCTATGCAGACTGCACTATTATACTGATAAAGAAGCCATACTGCGAAATGCATGGACCCACGGGACTGTCACATATGAAGGGTCTGAAGTTAAGCTTTTTCCTGATGTTTGTTCTAGAACCCGCTACATGAGGCGCCAACTTATGCCTTTACTGCAAAAAATCAAGGAAAAAGGTGCGTCATACAGATGGGGACACCCATTTCACCTTATAGTCCGGCATAATGGGGTCTAATACCTGCTGAAACGCCCGGAGGAGGTGGAGGGTCTTTTCCAGTTCCTTGAAACCCCTGCAGTAGCAATCCCTAACTGGCTACATCTAGACAGATCCGATGGATTACCCCAAAGACAAAGAGGAAATAAACGCGGATTTGCAAGACCCCAGAGGAGCTCCAAGGATTCCAGGCCAATGGGAGAATTCTCCCGGGAGGAGCCAGACTGATGACGCAAGATCGGAGGTGGTTCCTTATTCAGAGGTGGGAGGTGCGGGTTGAGGAGGAAGATCTGGGAGTCCCTGTAGGATTATTGGACTTGAGAAGGACACTATTATGATGGGTCACTGATGTGGGTTATATCTGTGTCTTTCTCCTCACTGACAGGGGGGGATGTCTGTTTCCCCTCTCCCCCCCCCCCTTTTTTTTTTTCCTCTCTCTCTCTTCTCCTCTTCTTCCTTTTTGGGGAGTCACAGGGTCCCTTAATACTGTGTTACTGTGTTGATAGTTTGACATACAAGTTTAAGAATTGTGCCTCTCACCGTTCGGTCTCAGATCGGGTGGTGAGATGTGAGTTTTTAGCCTAGTAGGATAATGTCATTAATGCCTATAGCTTGCTCAGCTGTCACCCTTGGTTTTCCACGCACCCCAAGGGTGGTTCTCCTGATTGGAGGTCACCAGGTCTCCAAATTTCGTGAGACTGTAAAGTTTTATAGTGTGTTATTTACTGGTCGTTCTTTTAGGCCAGCTGGTTTGTTTACTTTCCCTTCTTGTCGAATACTTTCTGTATCCCTTTTCTAACTCACTTCTTCAGCTCATTTCATCTTTTTCTACTGCTCTTTTCTACCTACCCGATTTTCGCTCTAAAAGACTGTGCCGTCTCTCTTTTTTTCGGCACTCTTAACCTCTTTTATCCACCTAGTCTCTAACCTTTTTTCCCTTACCCCGTTCTCCTTGGTAGGGGGTTAATAACTGTCTTGGGCTCAACATGCATAATTCAGGGGTCTCGGAGGTGAAATGTGGGACGTTAAATGTAAAAGGCTTACATAGTCCGGGTAAGAGGTCTATCCTGTCAAACACGTTAAAAAAAAGCTGGGGTCCAAATTGCTTTTCTGCAAGAAACGCATTTGAGCAAAGGCAAATTGTTCAAATTGACTTCACGTTGGTTCCCGGAGGCATACCATAGCTTCTCACCTGACTCGAAGTCCCGAGGAACTAGCGTCCTCATCTCGCGCTCAATCCCTTGGGAGTTCATGGACTCTCGCAGTGATGACACAGGCAGACTATTGATGGTGAAGGGAAGGATCGCCACACATATCTATACGCTGGTATCCATATACCTCCCTAATGTAGGGAAAATTGATGCCCTGTCGGGCTTTTTGCAAAGGATAGAAGACTTTTCGGAGGGGATACTCATCTTAGGGGGGATCTTAATATCGCTCTGAACCCGGCTCAGGACACCTCATCAGGGGCTTCAGTACATCCCAGGTCAGCTCTCCGCAAGCTGCGGTGCATATTACATGAGCAGCAGCTTGTGGACACATGGAGGCTACTGCACCCGTCTGACAAGGATTACTCATTCTACTCAAATGCACATGGAGTATATTCTAGACTGGACTACTTTTTTGTACAACATAAA
This sequence comes from Anomaloglossus baeobatrachus, assembly GCF_048569485.1. Lineage (NCBI taxonomy): Eukaryota > Metazoa > Chordata > Amphibia > Anura > Aromobatidae > Anomaloglossus > Anomaloglossus baeobatrachus. The sequence continues at coordinate 154,552 of NW_027441918.1, forward strand.
GATCTTGAGAGGATCGCACAAGCTCAGAGAGATAGCATAACTTTCTCTGACCACGCACTCTGTACGGTGTCCATGGTATTGCAGTCTCCGATCCCACAGCAGTGGCAGTGGAAAATGAACACTTCTCTGTTGAAGGACCCCCAAAGCCTGCAAATAGTACAGAATTCCCTGACAGAATATTTTTCAGTAAACGGGACTGGAGACACTACTCCAACAACGGTCTGGGAGGCTCATAAGTGTGTCATCAGGGGGGTTTTCATACAGCAAGGGGCAAGACGAAAGAGGGAAAGGGAAATGGAGGTTACCAGGTTACTAACACAACTCAGAGACTTGGAGACACAGCATAAGCAGATGCCCTCAGCGGAGTTGGGGGTACCCTATTCAAAGTTCGGGACGAATTACGGAAATTACTGAATAGTAAGGCAAAAGGGGTTCTTAATAGATGCCGTAGACAATTTTACGAACACGGGAACAAGTGTAGTAAGATGTTAGCAAGAGCACTCAGGCAGCAGCAGGCGACAACTTTTATACCAAAAATATCTCCTGCACATCCTCGGGGCTCCATACTTCACTCTTGGACAGAAATTGCTGAGACGTTCCAAAAATTTTATGAATCATTATATAACTAAGAAAAAAATAATCCCCAAACACCAAAATCATCCCTAAAAAGGAAAATCTTAGAATATATCAGAGAAGCAAAAATGCCGAGGTTGGAGGACTCTGAGATAGCAGCACTGGAAACTCCAATTTTAATTCAAGAACTAGTTGATGCAATTGGGTCGTCCAAAACAGGAAAGGCACCTGGGCCAGATGGTTTCCCCCTTGTATATTATAAAAAACTTAAAGAAATATTATCCCCGCACCTACTGTCAGCATTCAACTCTAGGGCGTCAGGAACCCCGAACCCTAATGCAGACTCGTTGAGAGCGCACATTACGGTCATACCTAAATCAGGGAAAGATCCAAAACAATGTGCGAGCTACCGCCCGATCTCCTTGTTAAATGTGGACACAAAGCTATTTGCAAAAATTCTAGCAAATAGGCTGGCTCCTCTACTTTCACAAATAATTCATCCAGACCAGACGGGCTTTATGGTGGGTCGTGAGGCACGGGATAATACAGTTAAGGCCATTAATTTAATACATAAAGCCAAAACTGGGGGCATACCATCCATGCTGCTGTCAACAGATGCCGAGAAGGCGTTCGATAGAGTGGGATGGACTTTCATGGAAGCCACGCTCGGGTGTCTGGGGTTGGGACACGAAATGATGGGTCGGATTATGTCTCTGTACTCGGTACCCTCGGCTAGGGTCCGAGTGAATGGGATCCTGTCGGACCCATTTAAAATATCTAATGGCACCCGTCAAGGGTGCCCGCTATCACCCTTAATCTTCATCCTGACGCTTGAGCCCTTCCTCAGACACATACGAGCCAACCCAGATATTGCAGGTATAGGAGTGTCAGCCCCCAAAATCTCTCTTCCCAACTTAATGAAGGAATTTCAGAGATATTCCAGTTTATCTAATTTTAAGATAAATTTTTCAAAATCGGAGGCTTTGAACATCAACCTCCCATCCAAAGAAGTAGAAGACCTGAAAATCGCGTTTAGCTTCTGATGGGCAACCCAGTCCCTAAGCTATTTGGGGATACGGCTGACCGGGGACCTGAGTCTCCTTTACGCTCAGAATTTCCCGTCATCGTTAGCCTCTATTAGGAAAGATTGCGACAGATGGGGGAAATCACTGTTCTCCTGGTTTGGTAGATGCCAGATATACAAAATGAATGTCCTACCCAGAATCCTGTATTTGTTACAGGCGCTCCCAGTTAAAATACCTTCAGGATTTTTCAAATCCCTAGAATCAATTCAGTCCTCGTTCGTCTGGGCAGGTAAATCGGCATGTATAAAAAGAGCCATCTTGCACAGGACCAAAGGTGAGGGGGGGGGGATTGGGCTGCCAGACTTGAGAAGATATCATTTGGCGGGACATCTTACTAGAATGATTGATTGGTGCCGGAACGGGTCTCAGAAGAAGTGGATACAAATTGAGCAGTCCTTCTCCCCAATACCCCTTAATAAATTGCCGTGGGTGCTCTCGGAGGTCCCTGCAGGATTGAAAACACATCCAACCATCGGCCCAACCGTGACATATTGCAACATCGGGAGAGTACAGTCAGAAATGATTCCCAGGAACTCCAGCCTAATGCCTATCTTGAGCCATCCCGCCTTTGAACCTGGTAGGGTGGATCCGATCTTCCGGATGTGGATTAGAGGTGGGGTGGATCGAGTGGAGGAGTTTGGAGACTGGGGATCCTGGCCTTCGGCAGCTAGTTTGGCAGTTAGACAAGATCCTACCCCGCTTGGCCAGTGGAGATGCCTACAATTGGCGCACTTTTTCAGTAGTCTTCCCACCAGGTCCCACTTTCAGCGACCTAAAACACAGTTTGAACAATTATGTATGGGATCAGGCATAATACGTCACTCACTGTCGGCGGTATATTCGCTTTTATCTTCACCTTCAGATCAACAACTACCCCCCTTCGCTACACAGTGGGAAAGGGATTTGGGAATTCAGTTGACACCAGCACAATGGGAAAGGATCTTCAGATTGGCCCACACGTCTCCATTAGTTCCAGGTTCCAGGAGGCTAGCTACAAACTTTTATCTAGATGGTACAGAGTTCCCTCCAAGCTACATGTCATGTTTCCGTCAATAGACCCTATATGTTGGAGGTGTGGTAAGGCAGAGGGCAACATTCTACATGTGTTCTGGGGGTGTGAAATGATCCAGCCCTTCTGGAAGGGAGTGTCCAACACTATCCGACGGGTTACTGACAAGGATGAGGAATTGGGGCCGGCGGAGGCCCTGTTGCATCACTGCGGGATTCCCGAAAAAAGATATAAGAATTCCCTGAGGAAATTCCTCATTACGGCAGTGAGAGTATGCATACCAGAAAAATGGAGGAGTACGTCATCTCCCACGTTAGTTCAATGGATCAACAAGGTCAATGACCTCATGCTCATGGAGGATTTAACCTCATCACTATACGATTCATATGAGAAATTCTGGGTGACGTGGCGGGAATGGCTGGATTTCCAGCATTCCGAGGACTATGATGTTCTAGTGGGGGGCGCAATGGGCGCTGAGGAAACCGCAGAAGGCAACACATAGCCGCACTCCCTACCTCCCTCCCCACCCCCTTCACCTCCCCCACTACTCCCCCCCTTTTCCCCTGGTATTCATTCCTCTCTATTCTTTCTAACTAGCTTGCTCCTTCTTCCTCTGCTCTCTTTCCCTTCCTCTTACTAAGCACTCTTGCTGATTACTTATGGTTATTTGTTTAATATGTACTTATTTATGAAACAGTTCAGTGGAACCCGAAGTCTTGGTCGCCTAAGTGAGGGTATTTGCGGGAATACTGCCTGATAGTATATGAATATGTAAATTTTGCTTTATACCCAATCCGAGGCATATGGAATGTACTTGCAAAAAGGCCGATATGGTCCTAACAAATGTACTTAGTTATGATGCTGGTTCCCTTTGGAAAATTTGGAAAATAAAGAATTTAAAAAAAAAAAAAAAAAAGATATTAAATTATAATATAGTATAAAAATATAAGTATAAATATAAAAATATGTATATAAAAAAATATATATAAAATATACATATAAAATTTAATAGAATAAATCAGTCACTTCATTAAGACCCATAGTTAGTAATATCAATCAAACAGGCTAGAAAATGGAGACACACTAATATTAAAAATATAAAAAATATAAAAAAAAAAAAAAAGAGTATAAATCTATGTATATAAATATATATAAAATATAAAATTTAATAGAATAAATCAGTCACTTCATTGAGACCCATAGGTTTCAAGGTGTTCAACTTGTAAATCCAGAAAGTCTCCTTCTTGCTTAGCATTTCATGTCTATTGGGAATATCGGTGGAGATTTGTTCAATGGGAGTAATGGTAAAGTTAACCTTTCTCTCATGTTCAATCGTACATTGTCGGGAGAGTCCATGGAGAAGGAAGCCCTTATTTATATTGTGTCTGTGTGAATTCAGACGATTATGTAATGCCTGTATCGTCCTTCCTACATATTGTTTCCCGCATTGACAGTGAATCAAATACACCACAAAGTCCGATTGACATGTCATATGTCCCTTTATAGTAAACAGTTCTGGCTCCCCAGTAGGGCCAAACCTTTTTCTCCTGTATCTGATAGAAACACAGCACAAACATTTGTTCGAAAAACATTTATAGGAACCTGGTAGGTCGACTATTTTATTAGTAGTAGGTGTCTTAAGTCTACTGGGTGCCACCATATTCCGGATAGTGGGTGCCCTTCTGTACGTGATACCTGGGTAGCAAGGAATATTATTTCTCAGGATCGGATCATTCATAAGAATATTCCAATGTTTGGTTAAAATTCTTTTGATGGAAATATTATCCTGACTGAAAGTAGTAATAAAATTCGAAGTAAAATCATTTTCTAGGGTTTTTTCAAAGTGGGTAAAATCAAACGTTCCTGTTTAATATCTCATGTTTCCTTAAAAGCATTTTTTAAAAGTTTCTTTGGATAATCTTTCTCCATAAAGCGATCCAATAAAATCTTAGCCTGTATTTCAAAATCCTCATCAAGAGTGCAATTTTTTCTGATTCTTGTGTATTGGTTTTTAGGTATATTTAACCCCTTAACGACCTTTGACGTACTGGGTACGTCATGGTGACATGGTGCTAAACGACCCATGACGTACCCAGTACGTCATGGCTAAATCGGGGTCCCGGAGCCCCGGGGAGTGAAATTTGTTTAATTAAACGGTAGATTCGGGAAGGAGGGGACCTCTGCCTGACCTCAGGAGGGGTGGTGCCTCCTCCCCGAACCTACAGAGGCTGTGATTGGCTGATGAACGCCGCTCAGCCAATTACAGTCACTGTAATGTTCCAGCCATTGAAAATGGCTGGAACATTGAAATCCAGCCCTGATCAGTGCTGCTGTAGCACTGGCCATTGGCTGGAGCTGGGTGATCGATGCTTCACCCGCCCCCAGCTCTGATTGGAGAGACCGGTCTTGTGACCGCTCTCTCCAATCAATGTGGATCTGCGGCCTGTGACCGTCCCTGGAAGCCGAGGAGAGCGGTAAGTTGCTGCCCCCGCCCCTGTCCCCGATCGCCCCACTGCTGCTCCCCGGCGCCACGCTCCCGATCCACCGCTGTCCCCGCCGACGCTCCCGATCCACCGCTGTCCCCGCCGCCACGCTCGCCACTGTCCCCGCCGCCGTCGCACCCACCTTTTTCAGCCGCTGCTGCCCCCGAATCGGCCCCCACTGTTCCCGATCGGCGGCCGCCGCCGCCTCCTTCATCGGCTGCCCCTTCTCCATCGCCACACCTCCTATCCCTCCATGTGCTGCAAGCCACCCTCCCCCCACGTGGGGGGAGGGTGGCTTGCAGCACATGTGGGGGGAGGGTGGCTGGCTTGCAGCACATGTGGGGGGAGGGTGGCTTGCAGCACATGTGGGGGGAGGGTGGCTGGCTTGCAGCACATGTGGGGGGAGGGTGGCTGGCTTGCAGCACATGTGGGGGGAGGGTGGCTTGCAGCACATGTGGGGGGAGGGTGGCTGGCTTGCAGCACATGTGGGGGGAGGGTGGCTGGCTTGCAGCACATGTGCTGCAAGCCACCCTCCCCCCACATGTGCTGCAAGCCACCCTCCCCCCCAGGGCCCCCCCCTCCTCCATGTGCCATCTCTCTCTCCCATCAGACTCTGCCCCCCTCCCCGATCTGCTGCCTGCTCTCTCCCATTTTCCATCTACTGCCCCCTCTCACCCTCCTCAATCTGTTGCCTCCTTCATCTGCTGCCTCTTCTGTCTGCTGTGATCCTGCTGCCTAGATCCATCCTGTAAGGTAGGTATCCCCATCTCACCTCCCCCCCATCCTCTGCCGCACCATTTCCCATCCATCCGCTGCGCCATTTCCCATCATCCATCCGCTGCGCCCTTTCCCATCCTCTGCCGCTCCTCCACCCGTGCGCCCTTTCCCGTCTTCCATCCGCTGCGCCCTTTCTCATCTGCCGCCCCGCCCTCTCGCATCGCATTATCCAGGGCAGTTGCTCGCTTCCAGACTGCAGTGGATGATGCGATGCGAGACTCGTGCATTGCTCTCACGTTTGGCACTGGTCTTAGTGGCAGGCGCTCATTTTTTTTTTTTTACTGATGTCTGTATTTTTTATTTCGCCAAACTAATTTTTTTTGTATGGGGGGGGGTCTAGTTTCCAAAATGGGATCACATGTGGGGGAGCTCCATTGTTTAGGCACCTCAGGGGGTCTCCAAATGAAACATGGCGTCTGCTAATAATTCCAATCAATTTTACTGTGAGATGGCGCTCCTTCTCTTCTGAGCCCCGCCGTACGCCCAAACAATTGATTTCCACCACATATGAGGTATCGTCGTACTCAGGAGAAATTGCACAATACATTTTATGGTGCATTTTTTCCTGATACCCTAGTGGAAAAAAAAGCGACCTGTTTGAAAAAACAATTTTGTGGTAAAAAAAAGAATAAAATATTTTCACGGCTGAACATTACAAACGTTTGTGAAGCCTCCAGGGGTTCAAAGTGCTCACTAAATAGCTAGATAAATTCCATGAGGGGTCTAGTTTCCAAAATGGGGTCAATTGTGGGGGAGCTCCATTGTTTAGGCACTTCAGGGGGTCTCCAAACGCAACATGGCGTCCGCTAATAATTCCAACCAATTTTGCTGTGAAATGGCGCTCCTTGCCTTCCGAGTCCTGCCGTGCGCCCAAACATTTGATTTCCACCACATATGGGGTATCTGCGTACTCAGGAGAAAATGCACAATACATTTTATGGTGCATTTTTTCCTGATATTGTGATAAAAAAAAGCTACCTGGTTGAAGCAACAGTTTTGTGGTAAAAAAAAATGTTTTTTCTTTTCACGGCTCAACGTTATAAACTTCTGTGAAGCCCCCAGGGGTTCAAAGTGCACATCAAACATCTAGAACAAATATTTGAGGGCTCTAGTTTCCAAAATGGGGTCACTTATGGGGGAGCTCCATTGTTTAGGCACCTCAGGGAGTCTTCAAACCCGACATGGCGTCCGCTAATGAGTGCAGCTAATTTTGCACTCAAAAATTCAAATGGCGCTCCTTGCCTTCCGAGTCCTGCTGTGTGCCCAAACATTTGATTACCACCACATATGGGGTATCTGCGTACTCAGGAGAAAATGCACAATACATTTTATGGTGCATTTTTTCCTGATACCCTTGTGATAAAAAAAGCTACCTGGTTGAAGCAACAGTTTTGTGGTAAAAAAAAAATTTTTTCTTTTCACGGCTCAACGTTATAAACTTCTGTGAAGCCCCCAGGGGTTCAAAGTGCACATCAAACATCTAGAAAAAATATTTGAGGGCTCTAGTTTCCAAAATGGGGTCACTTATGGGGGAGCTCCATTGTTTAGGCACCTCAGGGAGTCTTCAAACCCGACATGGTGTCCGCTAATGAGTGCAGCTAATTTTGCACTCAAAAATTCAAATGGCGCTCCTTGCCTTCCGAGTCCTGCCGTGCGCCCAAACATTTGATTTCCACCACATATGGGGTATCTGCGTACTCAGGAGAAAATGCACGATACATTTTATGATGCATTTTTCCTGATACCCTTGTGAAAATACTAATTTTTATGGCTAAAGTAACATTTTTGTGTTAAAAAAGTAAAATTTTCATTTTTTCGTCTACATTGCTTTGGTTGCTGTGAAGCTCCTAAAGGGTTAATAAACTTCTTGGATGTGGTTTTGCGCAGAGTGAGGGGTGCAGATTTTAGAATTGGGTCACTTTTGGGTATTTTCTGTCGCCTAGGTTTCTCAAATCACTCCAAATGTGATGTGGTACCTAAAAAATTTTTTTTGTAAATTTTGTTGGAAAAATGAGAAATTGGTGATGAACTTTGAACCCTTCTAACTTCCTAACGGAAGTTTTTTTTTTTTTCAAAAATTGCGCTGGTGTAAAGTAGACATGTGGGAAATGTTATTTCGTAACTAGTTTGTGTGACATATCTCTCAGATTTATGGGCATAACATTTCAAATTTTGAAAATTGCAAAATTTTCAAAATTTTCGCCAAATTTCCGAAATTTTCACAAATAAACGCAAAACATATCGGCCTAAATTTACCACTGACATGAAGTACAATATGTCACGAAAAAACAATCTCAGAATCGCCAGGATCCGTTGAAGTGTTCCAGAGTTATAACCTGTCAAAGTGACACTGGTCAAAATTGCAAAAAATGGCCGGGTCTTTAAGGTGAAAACAGGCTGGGGGCTGAAGGGGTTAAAAGCCATTTATTATAATGGCCACTACTATAATGTATATAACCATTTGTATCAACCTTCTAGAAAAAAGTCTTTGTTATTATAAGATTATCCCTGTGAGAGATGGTAAGATCCAAAAAAATCAATGGTTAAATTGTCCATCAACGGTGAAAAAACTAAACCCCAATTATTATTATTGATATGTGTTATAAAATCAGATATATTATCATCCCTATTGTCCCAAATAATGAAGAGGTCGCAGTTCGGCTCGAGTCGGTTCGCCGAACGGAGGCCGCGTTCGAGTTCGGTTTGGTGAACCGTTCGACGAACCACTCGAACCCCATAGGAAACAATGGGAGGCAATCACAAACACATAAAAACACCTAGAAAACACCCTCAAAGGTGTCAAAAAGGTGACAAACAACTCATAAGACAACACAAACACATGGGAAAGTGACAAGAACAAATTCTCATGTGAAAACAAAACAGCTTGAAGAGGAAAAAGAGGACAAGACACAGATATACGCATGGTATGCCCTTCTAAAATCATGCAAAACACCGCAAGGGGACTCCAAGCGGAGTCTCCCTTTTTTCCAAAAATTGGTCCACACAGACATCCCTTCAGTGGCAGCACTTGTGCCCCAGTTGTACACTTCACAGGTACATTTGCATCAAGCACATTCAAAAATACGCCATCCTTAACTGTCCCCAGGATGGCACCAGGGTAGGTAGCAAAGTCTTTGCTGATCCCAGATCTGTTCATCTTGGATCATTTTTAGAACCACTACAAGCAAGTGTTACTCCAAGCGGAGACTCCCTTTTTTCCAAAAATTGGGCCCCACAGACACCCCTTCAGTGGCAGCACTTGTGCCCCAGTTGTAAACTTGACAGGTACATTTCCATCAATCACATTCCAAATCCACAAGCATTTACTCTCCCCAGGATGACACCGGGGTAGTAACTTCCTTGTGGATCCATGACTTGTTCATTTTTTTTTTCAAAAACTTTTTATTGATTTTCCAATTTTTTATAAACATAACAAGATATTCAAGGTTACACAAGGAAAAACATTTGTCTGACAATATGTGACATAATAGGGTGCAATGCCCCAACTTGATATTTTAAACTGTTTATTTGATTGATATGGTCTCTATTAAACCAAGGCAAAAGTACTAAGAAATAACAGATGCGATACAAGTCAATTAGAATCATTAAGCCCCTAAGCCAACCCCGAATACTTCCAAATTTTCTGGCACGTCTTGTTGCTACCTTAGCGTCTCGTCTCCCTTTCCTCCGGAACCCACACCTCCGTGATTTTCAATTTACCCAGTTTGTCCTGGCTATCATTCAGAAGGTACCATTCCGATTGTAGAAAAGGTGTCATCAGATTATTTATTTCTCCCTGAGTAAATTGACTTTCAATGAAATTTCTCCATTTCCCAAAGAACTTGGGTGTCAACCTATCTTTGTCCCTTTCCGCTTCCACTTTCTCCAGCCTCAATAAATTATGTAGTTCACCGATGACCTCTTTTATGGATGGTCCCTCCCTTTGTATCCAATGCTTTAATATGGACCGTTTGACTATCATGGCTATGTCATGTACTATTGTATATTTCTTCTTTCCCGGCATGTCCGATCCCCCTCTTACTCCTCCCTCAAAGGAATGGAAAATCCACACCATTAGCTCTAGATTTCCAGAAATTCCCCATGTTGCCTGGACAAATAATCTAACTTGATTCCAGAACCTGTGAATTTCCGTACACTCCCATAGTCCATGTAGCATATCTGTTTTTTCTCTTTGACATTTAGGACACCGCATATCCCTTCCCGGAATGTTGAAGCCCATAATAGCCCTGTGTAAAATTCTAAATTGGGTGTCTCTCCATCTCTCATTGGTAATATGTTTCCGCATCTGTACCCATCCCTTCAATATATCCCCTACAACTTCCTGCCCTTTCAATTGTTTCCCCCACGCTGTTAGAGTACGGCTATCCTCCCCAGATATAAGCATTCCCCAAAACATTTACACTTGCTACATCACTTTCCATAAGCTCATCAATCAAACTCTTATTCAATTCCTTTCCAAGCTCCTCCAAATCTACAAATACTCCATGCTTCAGTTGTTCATACTGGATGATATGTGAGCTATTAAGTTCATACTTGTCAAGCACTTCCCGTCCTGTCAGCCACCTTCTCTCCTCCACATTCATGACATCCTTCATTCTCTCGACGCCCTTCTCTTTCCATCTAGTAAATAGCTTATTTTCCCGTCCCATGGGAAAGTTCGGAGATGCCCAGGGATTTAAGTACTTAGATACTTTCCATGACAGTCCCAATTTCTTTCTTACCAGTTTCCATGTTAGCATAGTGTCTCGGAATAAGATTGAGTTCCTTATATGCCCATCCGCCCTGGACAATGGGGAGTGTAAAATGGACGCCAAATCCCACGGTGATGCATACTTGGCTTCCATGCCATAGTCTGAGTGCCTGCTCGTTCCTCTCAACCAATCAAACACATGTCTCATTATACACACCAGGTTATAACCCCGAACATCCGGGAAACTAAGACCTCCTTCCTCCGTTGACTTCATCAATGTTCGTAACTTTATTCTAGGTTTCCTTCCCCGCCATATAAAATCCGCATACGCTGAGTTGAGCCTATTTACGTCCCTCATTTTTAGCAATATCGGGATCGTCTGGAATGGGTACAACAGCCTAGGAAAGCTCATCATTTTTATCAGGTGGCACCTTGCCAGTAGTGGTAGAGGCAGACCCTTCCATCCCTTTAGTTGTGCTATAATTTTCCTAATTAGTGGGCCATAATTCATCTCGTAAATTGATTCCACCGTTCTTCCTATATGAATTCCCAGATATTTAAGTGATGTCTGTGCTATAGGAATGCCACATATACAACCATCTCTTACATTCCCCCCTTTTAGGAACAGGATCTCACACTTTTTTTTATTCAATTTGAATCCTGAGACTAATCCAAATTTTTCAATTAGGGCTAGAGTCTGTGGCAGATCCACGTTAGGGTCCCCCATATATAGTATGACATCATCGGCAAAAAGTGCTATCTTTATTTCAGTTCCCCTTACCTTAATCCCTTTAAAACTATTCGGGCCCTGCAGTATTCTTGACAATGGTTCAATGGCCAAGTCGAATAAAAGGGGAGATAGCGGGCAGCCTTGTCTTGTTCCCTTCATCAAAGGGAACACGTCTGATAAAAAACCTGGAGTGTGTACCCTAGCTCCCGAGTTAGCGTAAAGATTCCTAATGTAAAGCCTCATTTTGCCTACAATCCCTGTGGCCTCTAGTACTTTGTCCAGCCAGCTCCAATTTACATTGTCAAACGCTTTTTCTGCGTCAAGTGTAACTAGAGCGGGTCTTGCCCCCCTCTCTGTCTGTTCCAATCTCACCGCATCCACCACTAGTATTGTCTTCCGGATATTAGTGACAGCGTTTCTCCCTTTAATAAACCCTACCTGATGCTCTGTAATGATCCTTGGAAGAATCATGGCCAATCTATTAGCCATAATCTTAGATATTATTTTTAAATCCTGGTTTATAAGTGATATGGGTCTATAACTAGAGGGATCATCCAGGTCTTTAGTTCCCTTAGGGAGTAATTTGATATATGCTACGTTTGAATTTTTAGGAATTTCCTCTCCTTCCAAAAATGCATTAAATACCGCAGTTAAATCTGGCGAGATCAGATCCCTCATAGCCTTATAAAACTCGCTGTTAAAACCGTCGGGGCCTGGTGCCTTGTTGGTGTTAAGCTCCCCGATTGTTCTAGTCACCTCCTCAACTGTGATATCTGCATTTAGGTCACTCAGATCTTCCTCTGTTACGCTAGGCAAGTGCGCTTGTCTTAACCACTCTGCCTCGTCAGTCATGTCGTTGTTTCCTGGCCCATATAATTTTCTATAAAAATGTCCCAGCAATTTATTAATTTCCTTAGGATCTGTGGTCACCTCCCCCCCCTTTCTTTTTAGTTTGGAAATCACTGTCATTTTCCTGCTACCCCTTGCCAAATTTGCCAGCATCCTCCCCGCCTTGTTGCCAAATCTATGTAGCTCTGCTTCCCTGTGCGACCAAAATAATTGTTCCTTTTTTTTTGCCCATTCGTCAAACCCCCTTTTTGCCTCCAACCATCTGTCTTTCGTCGTGGGAGATCTATTAGCCAAAAACTTTGTGTATGCTACCCGCACTGCTTCACTCTGGGCATTATAATTCTCATTGGTTTTCCTTTTGATCATGGCTGCATATCCAATCAGGCGACCCCTCAAGACCGCTTTTGCCGTTTCCCAGTATAGCACTGGGTTCCCTTTGTGTTCCTTGTTTTCCTCTGTGAATTCTCCCCACCACTCTCGTAATACCCTGTGGAAATTATCTTGTCTGAGAAGAAACGATGGAAATCTCCATATGATATCTGTACCTCTCTTGAACTGCTCTCTGATACCCAATCTCAACGGACTATGATCAGATATCACCATGTTTTCTATCACACATTCTTGTGCCCCATAAACTAGGCCTTGAGAAATCCAAAATTGATCAATACGCGACCAGCTATCATGAGGATGCGAGAAGTGTGTATATTCTCTATCATGCGGGTGAGCTAATCTCCAGATGTCCTTCAAACCCACGTCTTCTAATGTCACATCCCTATGGTCCGGCCTTCTGTCCACATCCTCTGTCCTCTCCTTCCCCCTCCTCCTGTCTTCAGCTGAGTCTGGAACTGTGTTAAAATCTACTTGTTCATTTTGATGAACGTTAGTCTGTCCACATTGTCACTGGACAGACGCATGTGCTTATCTGTCAGCACACACCCAGCCACACTGAAGACACGTTCTGAGACAACGCTGGCAGCTGGACACGACAAGATCTCCAAGGCGTAAGTGGAGAGCTCAGGCCATTTTTCAAGATTTGAAGCCCAAAATGAGCAAGACTCCAGTTGCAAAGTCATGGCATCGATGTTCATTTGGAGATACTCCTGTATCATCCTTTCCAGCCGTTGACTATGTGTCAGACTTCTTGTCTCTTATGGCCTTGCAAAGGATGGTCTAAAAAAATTATGAAATGATTCAATAAAATTGCTGTTACCAGCACCAGATACGGTGCTGCTGGTACGGTTAGACTGTTGATGACGAGACAGTCCCATGTTTGTCAAGTTACAACTGGGAGATTCACTCCGTGCACCATGGGGTTTTTTTTTTGAAAAGCCGAGCTAAGATCAAGTAACAGCTTCTGCTGATACTCCTGCGTACATGCGTCCCTTTCTATGGCTGGAATTTTTTCACAAAATTTGGATTTGTACCGGGGATCTAATAGTGTGGCAACCTAGTAGTCATCATCACTTCAAATTTTGACAATCCGAGGGTCATGTTGTAGGTAGTGTAGCAAAAAGGCGCTCATGTGTCTTGCGCATCCATGCAGACCAAGTCCGCGCTGTGTTTGTGGCATAGAGGTGCTAACCGTGCTTTCTTCCTCTGACATCTCCCCCCAACCTCTTTCAACTGAAATTTGACCAAGGTCTCCCTCATCTGCTGAGTCTTCCATGTCCATGGACAGTTCGTCCTCCATTTCTTCATGTTCTCCTGCATCTTCCTCCACATTTTGCCTGCTACCATGCGCCCTTGTTGATCCCTCTCCCCCACCGTCCCATGCCTGACGCCTTGGTGATGATGAACGTCTGGACCTTGTAGATGTTGGTATCCCTCGCGCATATGAATCCTCCTGTACTTCCTCCCCTTCCTGTTGTCCCACCCCCTGACTCCGAATAGTGTTTAGCGTGTGCTCCAGCATGTAAATGACTGGAATTGTCATGCTGATAATGGCATTGTCAGCGCTAAACATATTCATCGCCATTTCGAAACTTTGCAGAAGGGTGCATAGGTCATTGATCTGAGACCCTCCATCTCCATCAGGGTGATCTTCCCCACCTCTGCATCTCATTGTCCCAGGCTATATGTCATGACGTATTGCACCAGTGCTCGGCGGTGCTGCCACAGTCGCTGTCACATGTGGAGAGTCGAATTCCAGCGTGTCGGCACATCGCATTTCAGGCGATGAACCGGCAGGCCGAAAGACCTCTGGAGCGATGCAAGTCGGTCAGCTGCGGCGCTTGAACGCCGGAAGTGAGCAGACAGTTTTCATGCCCTGTGCAGAAGGCCATCTAGGCCGGGATAGTGGGTTAAAAATTGCTGAACAACAAGGTTCAACACGTGAGCCATACAAGGCACGTGTGTCACCTTGCCCAGGCGAAGGGCCGCACCCAGGTTTGCAGCATTGTCGCACACTGCCTTACCTTGCTGCAGGTTGAGTGGAGACAACTATTTACCAAACTTGGTCTCCAGAGCTGCCCACAACTCAGCCGCTGTGTGACTCTTATTTCCAAGACATTTCAAGCTAAAGACCGCCTGATGCCGTTGTGCGCTGCTGCCAGCATAGTAATGAGGTGTGCGGGATTCCTTGTGCGCAGTAACAACGCTGGTGGCCTGACTAGGCAGGCTTGGGGCGGCGGTGGAGGACCCAAACGAGGTTGAGGAGACAGAAGCGTTGGAAGAACTAAAACAGAAAGAGGATTGACGCACAAGTCGTGGGGACGGCAAGACTTGTTCAGCAGACCCTTCTCCATCTAGCACCATAGTTACCCAGTGCCCAGTCAACGACATGTAACGTCCCTGTCCATGCTTACTGGTCCAAGTATCGGTGGTGAAATGCACCCGTTCACACACAGAGTTTCTCAAGGAAGCAGTGATGTTGTCTGCGACATGCTGGTGTAGCGCAGGCACACCTTTCTTGGAGAAGTATTGGCGACTGGGCATCTGGTACTGAGGTACAGCGACGGACATAAGGTCTCGAAAATCCGCTGTGTCCACCAGGCGGAAAGGCAGCATTTCGGTAGCCAAGAGCTTACAGAGGGATAAAGTCAACCTC
The DNA here is from genome assembly GCF_048569485.1 of Anomaloglossus baeobatrachus. Lineage (NCBI taxonomy): Eukaryota > Metazoa > Chordata > Amphibia > Anura > Aromobatidae > Anomaloglossus > Anomaloglossus baeobatrachus. The sequence continues at coordinate 169,815 of NW_027441918.1, forward strand.
TTAGCTTTGTCGTGGGTTGGAGGAAATGACCTTTTATTTGTCCACATCTGAGGGACAGAGATCTGGCTGCTGTGTGAAGACGGTGGTGAGTAGTGTGTCCCTGGAAAAATGCAGGTTTGTGAGGAAAGTGCAGGCGGAGACATGATGTTGCCTTCATCCAACGTTGGTGCTATTGATGTCTGAGAGAGCTGTACACCCGCATTTGTTTCCCTTTCCAAACCAAGTGACGACCTGCCAAGCAAACTGCCTGTTGTGGTTAAAGAGGTGGAAGGTCTGCGTGGAAGAACAGATGTGACAGCTGTCCCGACAGTCATAGAAGATGAAGAGCGCGCGGATGCACTGGAAGGGGCAGGCGGTGGTTGGCCCGCTACGCTAGGCCGAATTGCAGCACAGTGAGCTTCCCACTGGGACTTATGATAGTTATTCATGTGACGATTCATGGAAGAAGCTGTCAAACAGCTGAGGTTTTTGCCTCTACTTACAGATTCCCGACAAATTTTACAGATCACATGATTTGGGCGATCCTTTGCAAGGTCAAAAAAGGACCAGGCTAGGCAAGGCTTACAGGACATGCGACCTGCTGAGCCACCCCGTCTGGTGCTCAGAGGCAGAGTGGTGGCTGAGGATGCAGTTGTAAACGTGCTACCAGTACTCCTCCTCTGTCCAGGAAGGCGCAAGGTAACTTAGTCGTCAGTTGCATCCTTTTCCACCGCCTCTGTTGACCTCGAGTGGCTGACTGTGGGTTGACAGTAGGTGGGATCTAGAACTTCATCATCAAGAGTTGTGTTTGCACTCCCCTCGCCCTCAGACGTAGCCTTTTCCTGCCGTGACCGAATATTTAAGTTGTCATCACAATCTGGTATCTGTGTCTCATCGTCATCAGTATGCTCCTCATTGTCTCCACCAACAGGTGTTACAGTTTGGGAATGAGGGTCTACATTATGCTCAGAAACATGGTCATCAGGGCCTGAATCTGAGTCACAAAGCTTCTGTGCATCACTTTAGACCATTTCCTGGTCTGTACTCACTGTAGCTTGGGAGCAGACCTCTGATTCCCTGGCTATAGTGTGACTGAACAGCTCTGAAGACTCAGCCATCTCTGTTACACCATACTCTGCAGGGCGGGGGGAGACTTGAGAGCTGGGAGATAGCAAGTGCGATTGGCATGACAAATCAGAGGACTGTTGTTTTTTGGATTTAGAAGTTGAGGTGGAGGAGAGGTCATTTGTTAGAGCACTTGAGATCCATTCAAGCATGTGCTTTTTTTGTGCATCATCTACCTTCCAGTTGTTTTGTTCCGTAAAAAAGGGAGCACATCGGATTGTCCACAGAAAGTAGTAGACATCTTACTTTTGCTGGAAGATGGCCTATGTTCAGCAGATGTTAATGTAGCTTTCCCACCTTCCCCACGGACACAAACCTTTTTCCTTTTACAACACGCCTGTTCCCCTTTCCACCAGCATCTGTCCTTTTGCCACCCATTTTGTTAGCGACAAGATTAGCCACTTAAAATGTGGTAGCATAAATTGAGAGGTGGTGTAGATTGTAGACGTGGTCTAGCTTTATTGACAGCTAAAGAAACAACACTGACTATCCCAGACAATGCAACTATAGCCCTACAACTGGCAGCACTCTTTGCTATTAAAATAGCTTTGCAAAAAAGGGCAGGAGGGTACAATGCAGAGGTGGTGGGACTTGCTTGGCACAAGTGGGACACAAATGGAGTATAGCAGCCACTTTTTGGATGGCACTACCTGGCAGCACTCTTTCCTATTAAAATAGCTTTGCAAAAAAGGGCAGCAGGGTACAATGCAGAGGTGGCGGGACTTGCTTGGCACAAGTGGGGCACAAATGGAGTACAGCAGCCACTTTTTGGATGGCACTAATTGGCAGCACTCTTTGCTATTAACCCCTTCACCACCGGCCACTAAAACACCCTAATGACCGGGACATTTTTTGCAATTCGGACCAGTGTCCCTTTGACAGGTTATAACTCTGGAACGCTTCAACGGATCCTGGCGATTCTGAGATTGTTTTTTCGTGACATATTGTACTTCATGACAGTGGTAAATTTAGGCCGATATTTTTTGCATTTATTTGTGAAAATTTAGGAAATTTTGCGAAAATTTCGCAATTTTCAAACTTTGAAAATTTATGCCCATAAATCTGAGAGATATGTCACACAAAATAGTTACTACATAAAATTTCCCACATGTTTACTTTACACCAGCGCAATATTTGAAACAATTTTTTTTTTCGTTAGGAAGTTAGAAGGGGTCAAAGTTCATCAGCAATTTCTCATTTTTCCAACAAAATAATTTTTTTTAGGGACCACATCACATTTGAAGTGACTTTGAGAGGCCGAGGTGACAGAAAATACCCAAAAGTGACCCCATTCTAAAAACTGCACCCTTCACACTGCTCAAAACCACATCCAAGAAGTTTATTAATCCTTTAGGTGCTTCACAGGAACCAAAGCAATGTGGAAGGAAAAAATGAAAATTTTTCTTTTTAACACAAAAATGTTTCTTTAGCCATAAAATTTTCATTTTCACAAGCAAGAAAAGAGAAAGTGCACCATACAATCTATTGTGCATTTTCTCCTGAGTACGCTGATACCCCATATGTGGTAAAAATCAATTGTGTGGGTGCACAGCAGAGCTCAGAAGGGAAGGAGCGCCATTTGAATTTTTGAAAGCAAAATTAGCTGGACTCTCAAGCGGACGCCATGTCGGGTTTGAAGACCCCCTGAGGTGCCTAAACAATGGAGCTCCCCCACAAGTGACCTCATTTTGGAAACTAGAGCCTTCAAATAATTTTTCTAGATGTTTGGTGAGCCCTTTGAACCCCTGGGGGCTTCACAGAAGTTTATAACGTTGAGCCGTGAAAATAAAAAAATAAAAATTTTACCACAAAACTGTTGCTTCAACTAGGTAGCTTTTTTTCACAGGGGTATCAGGAAAAAATGCACCATGAAATTTATAGTGCATTTTTTCCTGAGTACGACGATACCTCATGTGGTGGAAAGTAATTGTTTGGGCGCATGGTGGGGCTCAGAAGAGAAGGAGCACCATTTGACAGCAAAATTGGTTGGAATCATTAGCTGACGTAATGTTGCATTTGGAGACCCCCTGAGGTACCTAAACAATGGAGCTCCCCCACAAGTGACCTCATTTTGGAAACTAGAGCCCTCAAATAATTTTTCTAGATGTTTGGTGAGCCTCAAGGGGCTCCACAGAAGTTCATAATGTTGAGCCATGAATACACTTTTTTTTATTTTCACCACAAACCTGTTACTTGAACCAGGTAGCATTTTTTTTCACAAGGGTATCAGGAAAAAATGCACCATAAAACGTATTGTGCAATTTCTCCTGAGTACGTAGATACCTCACATGTGGTGGAAAGTAATTGTTTGGGCGCATGGCGGGGCTCAGAAGAGAAGGAGCACCATTTGACAGCAAAATTGGTTGGAATCATTAGCGGACGCCATGTTACGTTTGGAGACCCCCTATGGTGCCTAAACAGTGGAGCTCCCCCACAAATAACCCCATTTTGGAACTAGACCCCTCAAGGAATTTATCTAGATGTTTGGTGAGCCCCTTGTACCCCCAGGGGCTCCACAGAAGTTGATAACGTTGAATCGTGAAATTTTTTTACCACAAAATTTTTGCATCAATCAGGTAGCTTTTTTTTTTTTTTTTAACAACGGTATCAGGAAAAATGCACTATAAAACGTATTGTGCAATTTTTCCTGAGTACGCAGATACCTCATATGTGGTGGAAATCAATTGTTTGGGCGCATAGCGGGGCTCAGAAGAGAAGGAACGCCATTTGACTTTTCAAACGCACAGACGCGGTGCACTGATCGGCCACTGCAGGACGCACGGTCGGATGAAATACAAAAAGCGTCGGGGATACGGAAAAAAAAAAACCAGTCACGCCAAAAATTGACCATGGATGCCAATCCGTTATATGCATCCCTGATCAGCGCTCGGCGGGACGCACGGACAGATGCGATACAAAAAGCGTCAGGGATACAGAAGAAAAGTCACGCCAAAAATTGACCATGGATGCAGATACGTTATGTGCATCCCTGATCAGCGCTTGGCGGGACGCACAGACAGATGCGATACATAAAGCGTCGGGGATACGGAAAAAAAAAAAGTCAAGCCAAAAATTGAGCAGGGATGCAGATCCATTATGTGCATCCCTGATCAGCGCTCGACGGGACACACGGACGGATGAGATACAAAAAGCGTCGGAGATACGAGAGAAAAAAAGTCCCGCCGAAAACTGACCATGGATGCAGATACGTTATCTGCATCCCTGATCAGTGCTCGGCGGGACGCACGGACGGATGAGGTGTAAAAATGGACATGGGATACAGAAAGAAAAAAAAAAAAAGTTATACTCACAGTACCCAGAGAATTAGCAGGAGGATCACTTACCAGAAGAACTGCAGGAGGAACAGAAGGCAAGCGAGATGGACAGCTTTACAGGAGCAGCAGGTAGGACGTTGGACAGCTCTGCAGAATACCCAGGAAGGACCCAGCGATGGAGGCAGATGTGATCGGGCCAGTGAAGACCTCGGACGACCCGGTGAAGACAGGTAAGAGGACGTCGGGGGGACAGCAGAGGGGGAGTGGGGAGAGCAGAGGGGGAGTGGGATATCGGAGAAGGAGCTGCAGAAGCAGAATAGAGATCATGGGGGAAGCAGGCAGATCGCGGGGGGAGCAGATCGGGATGTCGGGGGGCAGATCGGGGCGTGGGGGGGCAGATCGCAGGGGGCACGGGTAGGGGCCATCACGGGAGTGCGCAGGGGGTGTCACGGGAGTGTGCAGGGGGCATCACAGGAGCGCGCACGGGCTGCAAGGTGAGCACAATACTCACGTGGAGCAGGAGCAGTGACATCAGCGGAGGTGGCAGCAGCAACGGTGGCGTGGTACCACAAGTACCAGCCAGTCCACACTGCAGACATGTTGGGGGAGGGCTTCCCAGACCAGCACAGGCCTGGGGAGGGCAGCCACCTGCAGATCAGACAGCCCCACTGCACACTGATTGGAGCAATTGCGCGTCATAGCACGATCGCTCCAATCAGTGCTGCAGGGGCTGGGGGCGACATGTTTGAGGTCCACCTATGATCTGCTGCAGCTGCTACGGCATCTCATAGCTGGATCTCACAGTATCGCACTAATTCAGGCATTATTTTTGCCGAAATTAGTGCGAACGATGTGGTTGGCGGTCCAGATTTGAACAGCCAATCACATGGATCGTCGATGGGGGGTGGCGATGCCACCCCCCCTGGGGTCAAGCAAAGGTCAAGCAGGGGACATCATTTGAAAGCCGTTGCTATGGCCACAGCAATCAAATGAACTTTAGGCAGTAAAGTTACGTCCCTGGTCGTTAAGTCATGTTAAAATAGGACGTAATTTTACTGCCCGCGGTCGTGAAGCGGTTAAAATAGCTTTGCAAAAAAGGGCAGCAGGGTACAATGCAGAAATGCTGGAAAATGCTTAGCAGCAGAAGGACACTAATGGAGTATAGCAGCCACTTTTTGGATGGCACTAACTGGCAGCACTCTTTGCTATTAAAATAGCTTTGCAAAAATGGGCAGGAGGGTACAGTGGCCGGGTTGTGGGTCAGTGTAGAGGAAAGGAAGCCTCACTTTCTATCCCTCCTAATGGTGAAATGCAGCAAGGAATTCCCTGAGCTTAGGTACACAGACGCTGTTATCTGTAGCTGTATACAGCGTTTCCACGGACCTGACTGTCACCTATGGCTCTGAGCCCGAGAAAATGAGCCATGAAAAGGGCTGAAATAAACTTCTGTCCCTATTCTGTAAAGCACTGTGTGTATAGCGTACACAGCAGGACCGGCGGCAGGAGCTGCGTGAGCGGTGACTGTCACCCAGACGCAGAAGGCAGATAATGGCGCCATGAGGGTAAATGGCCGTATTTATAATGCAAGGACATGTGACATTCACAACCTATGACACATGCCCTTGCTTGTCTGGCAAAAAGTCCACTTACCTGTGTGTGTGTCCGGGATTGGCTGACATGCTGGCCCACCCCACTACACGCGCGCTTAGGGAAGAAAAAAAAAATGGCGATCGGCATTCTCTCAGCAACACAGATCTAAACCCCGTCCCCCCCGCACACTATACGCTGAAATTTGATAATAGTGTGAATCACAGAGTGACTCACACTATCACAGTGAAAAGCCAGCTAGTAATTAGCTAGGCTTTTTGCTGATAGAACCGTTCTCGAACGTAACTCGAGCTGCCGAACTTTTAGCAAAAAGTTCGAGTTCTAGTTCGATCTAGAACACCCCCCAAAATCACTCGAACATGAAAGTGGCGAACCTCGAACCACGCTCAACTCTAGTTATAAATAAATATAGACTCAAAAACGCCCATGAATAGATTTGCGTATGTAGGTGCTATTTTACTGCCCATCGCAGTCCCGAGGGTCTGCTGATATAAAACATCCAAAAAAGTAAAAAAATTATTCCTTAGGATAAAATTCATACCCTGCAGAATACATTTTTTTTGTAAAAATGGGAGTCTCGGATCATTGTCAATAAATAGTGAAAAACACTCCAGATTAAGTTCGTGGTCGATATTTGAATAAAGGGCAGAAACATTCATAGTTAAAAAATAATACAATCCTTCCATTGGACATCTTTAATTAATGTAATCAATTGTGCTGAGTCTCTTACATAGCTGGTAAGATTTAGTACGTGGACATGCATTATTTCGTCAAGATATGCTGCCAAATTGGACGCAAGTGCGTCAATCCCAGATATTATGGGTCTTTCCGGTGGATTGACAAGATCTTTGTGGATTTTGGGAAGGTGGTACATAAATGCCATTTTGGGATTTTTAATCTGCAAGAATTTTTTCTCCTTATCATTTATAATGTTATTGTCAGTGGCTTCCGATATGAAATCATTGTATTCCAAACATGCCCTATCATATAGTAACTTATTACTCTTGCAGTATTGTAGGGGATTAGACAGGATCTAAATGCTTCATTCGTGTAATCATCCCTATTTTGGACAACAATACCACTTCCCTTATCAGCTGAACGTATCACAATGTCTGTATTCCTCTTCAATGAAATGAGGGAAGCTTTCTCCCCCTAAGATTGAATTTTCTATTTTTTCTAGTGTTATCCAAATCTAAATGTTTAAAATCATTTAAAACCAGGTCACAAGAAGTCTTAATATGATGACCTTTTCTAGGTGTAGGATAAAAAGAAGATTTTGCCCTTACATTGGTATGTAGGAAACCTTCAGCGGGACCAGGGGAATTGTAATTTTCCAAAGAGGCACGGATATTTGTCCGTCCTATATCATCCTTATTATCAAGATCTTCTTTCATTAAAAAATGTCTTTTCAAGGTGAGCTTCCAAATGAAGGCTTGAAAGTCCAGATAAAGATCAAAATCCTTGGAAAGTGAGGTGGGACAAAAAGACCTTTATTGAGGACCGAAATTTCATCTTTGGTGAGATTATATTCAGGAAGATTAAAAATGTTTCCCATATTTGTTATATGGTTATCTTTCCTTTTTTGCTTATGTTTAACTCCTGCTCTATTTCCTCTCGTACATTTTTTCTTTTTGTGGATTTTGGGGTGGGTAGATGCGTTCTCAAATCCCTGTTGTTATCTGTGGCTGATGGTAAAAAAGGCACAGAAGGGGCCTTTTTGTTACTATTATCAATGGTGATCAAATTTTTATTCTAATTGTTTTGTCCCATTTCAGTATTTGTTTTGGTCACAACTGGTTGTGAATCTTCCATAACATTGGTAGTAATTTGAGATGTAGGGAGAGGTATAGGATCCTCATGTACCGTTAGGTCCAATAAATCTATAAAATCTCTATCAATTTCTGTATCCTCAAAAATTGGTAGAGGTTCAGGTAAAGTCAAAGCAATGGTAGATCTTTTTTGCCTGATTTTTTCAATTTGATTTTTGTAGGACATTTTATATGCATGCACCTGTGTTTCATTGGGTGTGGTAGCACTAAACCTGATGCATTATGGGGTTTTTAAGAGGTATTTAAAGCTGTCTGTTGTAAAAGTATCCATGAATAAGACATTATGACATATTTCTGTTGTAACGCATTGGTGTAATGAACAACCTTTATCTGTTGGATACCTGTCTCCTGAAGAAATTTTTATATGCACTAAATAAAGGTAAAGTTTTAAAGAAAAAAAGCCTGGATCCGCTGGATATTTATTTTCTATGAATTGTGCCTATCCTGACCTGGAATTTCCGTGCAGGATCAGTGTGGTCAAAGAGTCCTGAGTATACTGCAAGCAGTAGAGCCGTTTTTTTATGTGCATATATCAATGGAGGTTTCACCGTGCACCTGCATTCATCTTATATTGATGGAACAAGGCAAGTAATCTTTCACTCACAAGATGGACGGCCACAGCAACAGGCTTGGATTATTGGCATCTATCTTTAATAGAGACACTCCAGGTGGAAATTCCGGATCCACGGATAAAAGGTAAAAATGACATTTCTATATTATATAAAAATCTTGAAACCCTAAAAATGAAAGAAACCAGACTCTGGTGGAATTCTACAACCCTTCAATCATATGTTGATAGAAGCATGATTCCAAGGGGACTTCGTTTAAACAAAGTTGCTACCTCACAATACCCTGAGACATTCATACAGGAGTGGAATGATGTTTTGTCTTCACGCTCATATAAATTGATGAAACTCTTGATAAAATATGATAAGATTGAATTAAGTAAAATTGATACTGAGATATTGGATATTAAAAATAAAATAGAACTACATGATCAAACAAAAGAAATTAATAAGCTTAAAGAAAAAATGGACATTAATGTAAAAAAGCTTGAAGAAAAGTTGTGGACATAAAGAAAAAGAAATTTGAAAGAGACATTAAGGACTATGAGTTTGAATAACGTTTATACTTGGAAAAAAGTTCGTACCAAAAAATCCATTCTTAAAGGGGTTATCCGGCTTATTTTGACTTTTTTTTTATTATTACACTATTGGGCTACATTGGAGCAGGTAAGTAGATAGTAAGCACTTACCTGCCCTGCTGTCAGCCCCTCTCCCCCGGCTCAGAGAGGTCATGTGACCGCTCCTGCCACGATTTTGCCGCTTCCGGTCATTTCATGTCAACATGGGCAGGGCCATGTTGACATGCAAATCTGGAACAGCATGTTGCCGCCCTGCTGGGCTGTATAGTGCGTGGAGTACCCGCCCCCCCCCCCTTCCCTGCACCCTCCCACACATTCCCCCGCACCCCGTACTCTCCTCGCAACCTCCCACACTCTCCGTAGTCTCCCTCCCCCGCCTCCTGTGACCAGCTACGTGCACCCTGAATTCCAGCCGATTCAGTGTCCAGTTCAATAAGGTAAGAAACAAGAAAGTTGCCCACTTGCTTTCAGATACACTGTCAGCACTGTGTCCCCAGCGCTTTATCATGTTTACTGCCTGACGTCCGTGGAACTGTCTCCCCCCACCTCCCCCGTGCGCGCTGTCTGTGTCATCTGTGTCTGTGCATCAGTCTGTGTCCCGCTCCCTGCCAGCCCCGCAGCTGCCCGCACTGCAATGTCAGTGTCTGCCCGCAGTATCATCAGCTTCTCACGCTGCAGTGCTGGCAGTTGCGGGGCTGGCAGGGAGCGGGACACTGCTGCTGAGGTTAGATGAGATTATTACCTGCGGTGACGATCTCCTGCCTCCTGACGTCACTGCTGTCTATGCCCGTATCGCGTGCGGCCCGAGACTGTCACTAGCGGTGACGTCACGGGCTCTCGCGATACTGCTGACAACGCGGCGGGCATAGAAGTCAGTGACAGCGCTGATAGCAGGACTGCAGGAGATCATCACAGCAGGTAATGATCTCATCTATTCTCCTGACAGCAGCGCTCAGCATCCCCTGCAGTGACCTGGGCTGACCTATTGATGTTAGCTCAGGTTACTGCATTGCTCTCCCACCCAATGGGGAACATTCTGTTCTTCATTGACTGGGACAGGGACTATGGTATGGATCGCTGTGGGACCCCCTTATTGGATGACAACGGACCCGGATTTGATTGTTCTTTTCAATAAATTGGTGAAAGAGGGAATGTTTTGGGGAGTGTTTTTTCAAATAAAACTTTGTCTATTTTTTTTTCTTACTGACTGGGTTGGTGATGTCTGGTATCTGATAGACGCGTGACATCACAAACCCCAGGGCTTGATGCCAGGTGACATTACACATCTAGCATCAACCCCATATATTACCCCGTTTGCCACCGCACCAGGGCAACGGGATGAGTTGGGGCAAAGCGCCAGGATTGGCACATCATATGGATGCGCCACTTCTGGGGCAGCTGTAGCCTGCTATTTTTAGACTGGGGAGTGTCCAATAATGGTGGACCTCCCTAGTCTGAGAATACCAAACCACAGCTGTCTGCTTTACCTTGGCTGGTGATGCAATTTGGGAGGGACCCCACGTTTTTTGTTTTAAATTATTTAATTTTAAATAACAGTGTGGGGTGCCCTCTGTTTTGGATTACCAGCCAAGGTGAAGCTGCCAGCTGTGGTTTGCAGGCTGCAGCCGTCTGCTTAACCCTAGCTGGATACAAAAGATAGCGGGGACCTCACATCGTTTTTTTTTTTTTAAATTATTTATTTATTTTTTGGCTAAATACAAGGCTAAGCACCCTTTAGTGCCACATGAAAGGCACTAAAGGGTGCCAGCTTAGAATATGCAGGTGGGGTAGGACATTATATAGGTCTTTCTCATCTATTATCTATCTATCCCTCTATCTATCCCTTCATTCATTCATTCATTCATCCATCCCTCTATTTATCCCTCTAGCTATCTGTCTATCTATCCCTCTATCTATCTAGCTGCTTCCGTTTTTTTTGCAGTATGAAAAAAATAGGAAGGTACGCAGATGACACACGGACCATAAACGGAACGGATGCCACACAGTTGCATCCGTGAAAAAGCATGACCATTTCTTGCGGACCGCAAAAGCGGGGCAGTCACATGAATGTAGCCTAATCAAGAGGCTTATGAGGGTGATGTATTTAATTAAAAATAACTTTTTTTCTTGGTGCATGTGTTTATTTACTGTTACTTACAGATTACTAATGGGGGGGGGTCTCATAGACCCTGACGATTAATATCTGGCTTAGTGGAAGCTGTGGACTGTGATTAACCTCTTATTAGCCTGATTGCTACCGCCCCAGAGCAACCAGGAAGAGCCAGGTAAAGTGCAGGGATTGTCACATCTAATGGATGTGACAATCCTGAGCGGCTGCAGGCTGCTATTATTAGGCAGGGGGCGGCTCAATAAATAGGGGTCTCCCCAGCCTGACAATACCAGCCCCCAGCTGTTGTGGTTTATCATGCCTGGGTATCAAAATTCGGGGGGACTGAATTTCGTTTATTTTTGTAAATCAAGAAAAAAAGCCGCATGCAGTTCCTCTTATTTGGATACACAGCCAAGATAAGCGCACGGCTGGGGGCTGCAGACTGTAGCCATATGCTTTTTGTGTTCTTGGTGTTATAATATGGGAGAAAAACACACTAAAAAATTGTATGTATTTTATACCACAATACTGATCCGCAGAGTTGAATTGATTTCCCGCTGTGACGGGGTGTACAGCAGAGCAAGGAGAGACAACAGGCCAAGGATGATCCAACAGGTTTACTAACAGGAATACAGGAACAGCACACGACAAGTCCAAATAAAACAGATTCGGGGGCACCTCCCGATAATCCAAAGTGCCAGATCACGACGTAATAGTCCTTTTAAGAGTCCCAGAAATCCCACACAATCCATTGGACGGCGACATCTGTCCGCAGAATCAGATCTCGCTCCCTTCCTCTTCAAAACTCAGCTCCCAACTGCACTTAGAAACAGGAGTGTATTGTCTGAGCTCGTGGGCCCACCCCTCAAGGGTAGGGGTCTATGGTTGGGCCCACTAGAAGATTCTAGAAGGTTGGCTCCGAGATGTCTACAGGTTTGTGTAGTTGGCGTTATCCACTGCTTACGAAACAATGGGAAGTTCCCCTGGCTGTGTGGACAAGAGATAATTGCATTATGGGCCCAGAGACACAGGAGATGGGGGGAAGGTATGGTTACTTACATCCCAAGACATTTCAAAGTGTTCAGTAAGTACAACCAAAGGAAAGTGACATCACATCCTGACATAGTATTACAGCAAATACAGTGAGAAGGTAAAATACATCACATGGCATCTTATACAAAAAATATGGGATGGAGAAAAGTACATACATCATGACAATCCCTTCCCCTCCCAACTTGTGGACGTACTAGGGACCTCTATAGGTCGCTGATTAAGTACACGCAGGCATGGCTGACAGGACTCAAGGCTCCTCTTGCTTGGACAGTCCATCTGCATTTTGGTGTTGGCTGCCTCTTCTATACTGTATGGTAAAGTTATAGGGCTGCAGAGACAGGCTCCATCATAGTAAGCGTCCATTGTCCCCAGAGACTCTGTTCAGCCAGGTGAGGGGATTGTGATCAGTAACCACAGTGAATTCTCGCCCATACAGATACGGCCTTAGTTTCCTTAGGGCCCACACAACAGCCAGACATTCTTTTTCAACAGTTGCATAGGCCACTTCTCGGTCCAGCAGTTTCCGGCTGAGATAGGCGATGGGGTGTTCCTCCCCAGCTGCATTCACCTGGCTGAGGACAGCTCCCAGTCCATAAGCAGAGGCGTCCGTTTGCACAATGAATCTCCTCTTGTAGTCTGGAGCAGCCAGGACAGGATCACAGATCAGAGCGCCCTTCAGCCGGTTAAAAGCCTCATCACAGGCTGGAGTCCAGATCACAAGCCGGGGCATTGTTTTCTTGATCAGGTCGGTAAGAGGCTTGGCCACAGTGCTGAAATGAGCAACAAATTTTCGGTAATAACTGGCAGTGCCCAGAAAAGCCATAACTTGTTTCTTAGTTTGGGGTACAGGCCAGTCTCTAATAGCCTGGATTTTGGCAGGCTCAGGACGGAGCTTCCCTCCTCCCACTCTATGCCCTAGGTACTGGACTTCCCCCATTCCCAATTGGCATTTATCAGGTCGAATGGTTAGACCGGCTGCAAGAATCAGGTCCAGAATAACGGCTACTTGATTCAGATGTTCCTCCCACGTCTGGGTGAAGATGGCGATATCATCCAAGTAGGCACAAGCAAAGTCACCACATCCCCGGAGGATCTGGTCCACCAATCTCTGGAAGGTGGCCGGGGCATTTTTCATTCCAAAAGGCATGCTTAGAAATTCATACAGACCAAAGGGGGTTATAAAAGCGGACCGTTCTCTCCCTTCCTCCGTTAGAGGCTTCTGCCAGTATCCCTTACTGAGATCAAAGGTAGTGACATATCGGGACCCAGCCAGTCGGTCTAGAAGTTCGTCAATACGAGGCATTGGGTAAGGATCGCTGACGGTATGGTCGTTTAGTCGCTGATAGTCCACACAAAATTGAGTACTCCCATCCTTCTTGGGTACTAACACCACAGGGGAGGCCCAAGGGCTATGGGAGGCCTGGATTACCCCAAGCTGTAACATCTCCTCCAGTTCGTGCTGAATGGTGTTTCGAACTGATTCAGGTACCCGGTAAGGAGCCTGTTGTATGGGACGGATGCCCTGAGTGTCCACATGATGTTGGGTGACGGTGGTTCGACCTGGTTGGGATGAGAAAGCAGCCCGTCTCTGTTGAAGCACTTCCAGCATCTGGATTTTCTGTAAGGAATCCATGTGATGTCCCAGGGGAACCTGTTCCACAGTGGATGGGGCTCTCGCTGCTTCCACGAGATCAGGTAGAGAGTCCTCATCCTCTTGACCATCTTCTGAAGCCAACCGACAGCTTGCTATCATTGGAATGTTCCGGTCATGGTACTCCTTAATCATATTCACATGGACAGTCTTTTGTCTTAGCCCCTGATCATCTAAAGCAAGAAGGTAATTGGTATCATTCAGTTTTCTGAGAACCCAGAAGGGACCCTCCCATGTGGTCTGCAGTTTATTCTGCCGATGGGGAACAATCATTAAGATTTGTTGTTCTTCTACAAACTCCCGATAGCGTGCTTTACGGTCATACCATGTCTTCTGTCTGGTTTGAGCCATACGCAAATGACTCTGGGCAAAACTAGCAAGTTGGGCCAGGGTTTCTCGCAGCTTTAGAACATAAGGGACAACAGGGGCTCCTGTATCTTCAACTTGCCCCTCCCAGTATTCCTTGAGCAGGGTTAAGGGTCCTCGGACCTTTCTTCCATAGAGTAGTTCAAAGGGGGAGAACCCAGTGGACTCCTGGGGAACTTCCCGATAGGCAAACAAGAGATGGGGTAGGTACTTCTCCCAGTCTGAATCTCGGTCCGTGAAGGCCCTCAGCATATTCTTCAGAGTGCCATTGAATCGTTCACAAAGTCCATTTGTTTGGGGATGATACGGGGTCGTTCAGATCGCTCGTACTCCACAGGTGCGCCACAGACACTGGACCAACTCTAACATGAACTGGGAACCTTGGTCCGACAAGATCTCACTGGGGAATCCTACTCTGGTAAAAATAATAACCAAGTCCTCGGCCACCTTGGCTGCAGAAATACTTGACAAGGCCACGGCTTCTGGATATCGGGTGGCATAGTCCACAACAGTGAGAATGTACTGCTTTCCAGATTTACTTGGTTTAGCCAGAGGTCCAATGATATCAACAGCTACTCTTTGAAAGGGTTCTTCTATTATAGGGAGCGGTTGCAGGGGTGCCTTTGGGTGATCTCCGGGTCGCCCTCTACGCTGACATATGTCACAAGTTCGGCAGAAATGCGCCACTGCTTGGGAAATCCCCGGCCAATAAAAAGTTTGAGTCAATCGTCTCTTGGAGCGGGTTTTGCCTTGATGGCCAGCAGTAGGAATGTCATGAGCCAGGTGTAATAGGGGAATTCTGTATTTCTGAGGAACAATCAGCTGTTTGCTATAAGTCCAGGGCTTATCTAAGGAGTCGGCATTGGCAACCCGATACAGAAGTCCATTTTCTCTGATAATTCTTTCTCCGTTCTCCCCTAACTGCCCTATTTCAGCTCGAGCTCTAAAACTAGCAAGGGTGGGGTCAGTCTCTACATCTTGTCTGAACTGAACTTTATCCCAAGTAACATTCATATTATCCCCACAAGAAGAATCATTCACCGGCTGTAATGGCAGTTCTGGTGGCCTCATTTTCATGGATGGGTTGTACACGTCCACATGGGCTGCTCTCTTGGCTTGACTTCTGGTTACCGCACCGACAAAGTGGCAATGAAGAGTCCCCACATCAGGCACAGAATCCAGCTTTTCTCCTGGTGAAGGTGTCTGTAGATAATGAACAGGCAAAGGCGGTCTGTAGCTGTTCTGCCTCCGAACACCTGGACATTGGAATTACATGTGCCCAGGCTGCCCACATCCATAACATCTGCGCTCTGGGATTCTTCCTCCACGTCGTATTCCCAAAGGTGGATCAGGAGTAATGCGAGGCACAGTCACACGAAGGTCCCCATGAGTTGATGGTCTAGGGTGATGGTGAACATTGGGGCCAGAAGGACCAGGGGCCGCCAGCGTTGGGGGGCTGGTGGTTTTTTTCTCGCTGAGTAGTAGTTTTTTCCACTGAGGCTTGATGGTGAGAGCCTCATCAGCTAGAGCTGCAGCTTCCTCCACAGTGGCTGGTCTCCTTTCATGCACCCATTCCCGGATCTCAGCGGGGCACTTGAAGTAAAACTGCTCTTTTAGGAGGACCTGGAGGACGGTCTCCAAGGTTAAGGCCTCCTCTTCCTCCAGCCAACGATGCCACAGATGTTTGAGTTTGTGGGCATACATCTTGAAAGACACTTCCTCATCACATGCTAAAGTACGGAACTGAGTCCTGTAAGTGTCTGGCGTTACAGCATAATGTTCTAGAATAGTCTGTTTAATATCCGCATACTCACAGTTCCACCGAGGGTCCATAGCTCTATAGGCTGCGGCAGCTCCACCCTCTAAGAGCCCAACCAGATGCCGGACGCGCTCCCTTTCTGGGACTTCCATTAAATCGACACTGATGCTCAAAGTCCTGGAAGAAGTCCTCAATGTCACCAGCAGCCTCATTAAACTGCTTGAAGTCTTTGCGGGACACTCTGGGAAATTCCCTCTTGGTGGGTGCTGGGGTTAGTGTCTGTCTGGAACCTCTAGCGGCTTCCACAGCGAGCTGCTTATCCAGAAATGCCATCTCCTCCATCCTGCGCTCCTTCTCTTTAGCTCCACGCATGACCTCCATCTTATATTCTATGGTGGTCTCCTCTCCCAGCAAGGCCATCTCCTCCTCGTACCACACAACCCACTGACTTTTTTGGGTATTTACCTACGGCTGCCATCTTTCTTCCGTTTGCTGGGAGGATCCTTCCTCAGCGTCATTTTGCGAGCAAACTCCTTCCAACGCCTCAATCAGCTGCTCCTTGGAGAGTCCCTTGTAGCTGACTCCCAGTTCACGGGCCTTTGTTTGTAGGTTCACCGCAGTCCAGTTCTTGTACTTTGAGGTTCTGGTTCCAGCTGTTGATGGGCCGTTGTCCTCCATTCCTTCTGCTCTGATCCCACCGTTGCCAACCAGTTTGTGACGGGGTGTACAGCAGAGCAAGGAGAGACAACAGGCCGAGGATGATCCAACAGGTTTACTAACAGGAATACAGGAACAGCACACGACAAGTCCAAATAAAACAGATTCGGGGGCACCTCCCGATAATCCAAAGTGCCAGATCACGACGTAATAGTCCTTTTCAGAGTCCCAGAAATCCCACACAATCCACTGGATGGCGAGATCTGTCCGCAGAATCAGATCTCGCTCCCTTCCTCTTCAAAACTCAGCTCCCAACTGCACTTAGAAACAGGAGTGTATTGTCTGAGCTCATGGGCCCGCCCCTCAAGGGTAGGGGTCTATGGTTGGGCCCACTAGAAGATTCTAGAAGGTTGGCTCCGAGATGTCTACAGGTTTGTGTAGTTGGCGTTATCCACTGCTTACGAAACAATGGGAAGTTCCCCTGGCTGTGTGGACAAGAGATAATTGCATTATGGGCCCAGAGACACAGGAGATGGGGGAAGGTATGGTTACTTACATCCCAAGACATTTCAAAGTGTTCAGTAAGTACAACCAAAGGAAAGTGACATCACATCCTGACATAGTATTACAGCAAATACAGTGAGAAGGTAAAATACATCACATGGCATCTTATACAAAAAATATGGGATGAAGAAAAGCACATACATCATGACACCCACTCATCGACCGTCTTGACGCCCATGATTGGTTGTAGGCAGATGCTGTCACATACGCTAAGGGTGCGTCTGACTGCAACCAATCACAGGAGACAGGACAGCCGGAGGCCGGGGAAAGCAGTGCATATGAATGAGCAATAATTAGCGGCCCAGGAAGTGAAGGAGAGGCCACGGGAGCAGTGTACAGCTGCAACGGAGCCTCGGTCAGTATAAAGTGCTTTCTTCTTTTTTTTTTTTTTTTTACTTTACTATTATTTTTTAATTTCACAAGTGCCTGATCCGGATCACACATCCGGAATCCAGGTCCTGGTTCTGCCCAACAATAGCCTCTGATTCTCTGAAAACATGACGCAAAGTGTCATGAACCTCCATCATCAACAACCCAGAAAGTACAGTTTCATCAACACAGTATGATAGCCCCGACACAACCCACCACATTTTATAATGGCTCACACACAGTATAATGCGCTTCATATAGACATCCAAATACTATAATGTCCCCCTCATACAGCCCAGCAAACTATATTTTGGCCCCTACACAGATCAAAACAGTATAATGGCTGCCCCACCTAATGATTAAAAAAATTACTCATCTTTCCCCATTCCCCCGCTGCTCCAATCTTCGCAGCAGGTGTCCTGAATGTTCGGCACTGGTCTTCATAGGGTGCGTTGAAGTGACATCATTGTGCCCTCTGCACTGAGACATCAGAGCTCATAAGCACAGGGAGAAAAATGGAGGAGGGAGCCCTCAGATCATTGCTTTCAATTGTATTGGCATTTATCGTTCAGTTGAACGTGCAATACAGGACGGAGGAGGGTCCAGTGCAGGCCCTGGAACTGGGCCCCCTGACTCACAGGTCCCTTAGTAGCAACATGGTCTGCCGCCATGAGCGGTACACAACTGTATATCTTTCAATTTTAAATTTATATATATATATATATATATATATATATATATATTATATAAATAAAAGTATGTATATATATATATATATATATATATATATATATATATTATATGTGTTATTACTAGTCAAAAAAGTATCTGCTGTATTATATGTATGTAAAATATATACAGTGTTTATACAATACTGTCCAGAATGGTTATTCAGTATATTTGTTCATTGTATTTTTTTTTTTTTCATAATGGAAAATACAAAAAGAAAGGATAAACCGACATGGGAACCAAAGATGTAACTAGTGGTTCAGCTCAAGGTGGGGCAGGGGATCTGAACATCTGAGCAGGCCCCTAACAAGTTAATTATGATTACCATCATGGTAGCACCATACAATCGCAGGTATAGAAGATGATCAGCAGATGACCGACCGCGCAGTTACTGTAAATAAATCTCTAAACAAAGACAAACGCACTGATATTACCGCCATATGGTGACCTATAGTTTTAGATACCAGTTTCAGTTACTGAGATGTCTGCAACCAAATGTTCAAAGACGAAATCTAATATATAAGGCTGTGTGTGTGTGTGTGTATGTCCGCAAAAGGAATCCGCACTATCTCATTTACAATCACGATTTTTTGCACAGACGACCCATGTGACCCAGGGAATGTCATAGACTATGGTTTCACAGGAAAATTTAACCCTGTGCTTTACAGTTACTCTCCAAAAAACATGCCTCCATTAAAGTGAATGGAGCCTGGAACTACAGTTTATTAATCTCAGCTGTGATTGGTTACTATAGTAACAAACGACAGTGTTCGTATAAGAGGTAATAAGATGTCAGTGGGGAGACGGATAGAGAGAGACAGACAGGGAAAGAAAAGGAGACAGACAGACAGAGACAGACGGTGAACGAGACAGACGGTGAGACAGCGACACACACACAGAGACTGGGAGAGAGACAGAGACAGTTACTATCCCTGATAATACCCGGGTACTACAGCTAGTTTACTATAAAGCTAATTTTATAGACATTAAAAACAATTTTTAATAATTGTATTATGCCTTGTTGGATACTTGTAAGCAATCTTTTATAACTGTTTGTAATTTAAATTTTCATATTTTTTATTGAAGCTTTTTATGTTGTTAATTTCTTTCTAATAAAACTCTTATTGTTTTAGAATGCCATCTTGCATTGTAAAAGGCTGCACATCCGGTGGTAGGAAACGTGATCCCTCCATCAGTCTCCATGTGTTTCCACGGCAGCCAGAGAGAATTTGTCAGTGGATAATTAAAATGGGGCAACACCAGTTGAATGTTGACCAAATGCAAAAAATTTTGGATGGCAAGGTTTCAGAAAAATACCGTATTTGCTCATTACATTTTCCCACTGATGATTACACCTATACTGAAGGTTGACGCATTCTCAGAACAGACGCAGTTCCTACAATCTTCCCAATAGAAAGAACATTGCTACTTCGGAGTTCCCGTGAACAATCAGTTCATCTACCTGTCATACAAGTCTCAACATCTACTGGGCAAGTCGTGCCGATTGTGACAACAAACACTGCTACTACTAATACGGTTTCCTTTACAGTTACATCAACTGTCACAAGTACAACAAGTGCTGTAAGCAGTTATTTTATGATGGTTGAACAACAGCAAGCAAACGCAATAGTGGACGGGACTTTTTCTCCAGAAGTGGTAAAGAAGAAACGCTCATTTGCCTGTAACACTGAATATGAAAAATTTCAAGTATCTCGTCAGACTCAAACACACTTTAAACAAAAACACAGACGTACGATGGTCAAACCTAAAAGTAGGCATCCAGAAGAAGAGGATCCAGAGGTTACAATGAGCCTTTCAGATCCAGCTCAATTGCTTTGTGAGTCAAGTTCTGACTCTGAGGTGGATTTGAATTATTCACCAAAAAAACGGTCTGCAAAAAGATCTTGGCCAGGTGTTGGATGGGGCAATGAGTTGCATCATATATATCCCTCCTCAGATGTGGAATCAACAATCAACAATGTAATTCCACCTGTATTGACCTCAACCCCCATGACAGGTAAACAACGAAAACTGCAACAAACCTTCCTTAGTGAACACAATTATGCACAAATGGAAATGGAAGCCCATGATAGGCAAACCAAGGATAATCTTTATTTGACTGAACTGTCATCCATCATGGAAGGTGCTTTTCCATTGTCCCCCATACAGGAATGTGCAGAACCCTCTAAAACTGTTGACTTAGAATTACAACCTACCATAGAGGCTAGTGAAGAAACCTTCTCTACTGCAGTGGAAACAGGGGATAAAACATTTCATCTATCAGACTGTGAGGATGATTTTATAGACAGCAGCGAAGAGGAATGTAAGATGGATGGTCATTTTGATGACTTGTGTAATGTATGTGAAAACCATGCACTAGAACCAAAATACCTAATCTTTGATTGCTCACTGAGATCCCTTCTTGCATTAGTTCCCTGTCAATCTAGACAGCAATGTACTGGCAAACTAGTTGCTCTTAAAAAAAAAAAAAATATGTTGGAAGTATGGTCAGTATTGAAGTAAAATGCATCAATGGTCATGTCATGAAACTTTGGGTGAGTCAACCGAAACAGGGTCGTCGTACTATTGGCAATGTCATGTTGTCTGCTGCAGTGCTGCTTATTGGATCAAGTTTTTAGAAAATGCTGGATGTTTTCAAAATTTTGAAAATGAAGGCTATTGGTAAATCAAAACATTACCACAACCAAACTAACTACCTCTTCCCTGCAATAGATCATCAGTGACAAAAGGAACAACAGCAAGTTCTAAGTGAAATTAAACAAAGTTCGGTCTGCTTAGCAGGAGATGGACAGTGCGACAGTCCAGGATATTCAGCCAAATACTGCATATACTCTCTCATGGATTTAGTATCACGAAAAATATGCGCTTTCTCGGTGGAGCAAGTAGTTCCCAATGTCTCCTCAGTTGCACTTGAAAAAAATGGATTTGAGCGCACTGTTGATAAACTTTTAGAAGAGGGCATCGACATTCATGTCATTGCTACTGACCGCCATATGTCAATTCGTAAGTTAATGCGAGAAAAATATTCGCACATTGATCATCAGTTTGATATCTGGCACCTTGCAAAATCTATAGGAAACAAACTTATCATGGCATCAAAAAAACGTGAATGTGCTATCCTTGTTGATTGGGTGAAATCCATTAAAAATCATATTTGGTGGTGTGCACGTACATGTGGCGAAGATGGTGAGGAGTTGGTTAGCCGATGGAAATCAGTCATTCAACATGTACAGAATGTCCATGAATGGGTGGGGCCAGAAAAATATACAAGATGCTCACATCCACCACTTTCTGAGGAGGCCTGTCAAACAACCAAGTGGCTGTTGGACAAATCCCCAGCAATGGAATGTCTGAAAGACGTTGTACTGAACAAGAGACTTCTGCGAGATCTCCATCAAATTACATATTTTTGTCATACAGGAGACCTTGAAATCTATCATAGCCTATGCCTCAAGTACAGGACCAAAAGGATACACTATTTCATCGATGACATGGTAGCTCGAACACAGCTTGCTGCTCTTGACCACAATTGGAATGTCGATCGTGTACCAGCAGTTGTAAAAAAGGCAACCTTGTCTGGGGATCCTGTTGGCACAGTTCAATATCACGTGGAGTTCTCAAAGGGAAGAAGAGCATGGGTTGTGAAAGCCTTGTATGAGCCAACATCCCAAAACTTTATGGATGACATACTAGAAGATGTTATACGCATACTAAAACAGGAACTGCAAACCACATGGCAATCAAAACGTCAGCATTTTCCCAGGAACATTGCTCAAGTTGAGAAACTAGACAAGCATGAACTAATTCATCAACATGAGACCCGATACTGAGACAATACAATGAGTGTCAAAATGGATCTGCAATGTATCCTAATTTAATTGGTTTGTAATGAGGCTATTTGTTGATCATTTTTATAATGTTGTTATATAAGTGGTTATTAGTTATTTTTTTTTTAACTTTTCACTATGGACATAAAAAATTGAGGTAGGTAGTTGCTAATAAAGGCAACTTACTGCATGTTCTGCCCGTCCCATGGACTGCTCCTGCCAGTAATTCAGTTTTTCCACATCAATACAGCGACTCTTAAGGGTGCTTTACACGCTGCGACATTGCTAGCGATCTCGTTAGCGATGTGACAAGCCAGATCGCAAATGCCATCTGCCGAGATCGCACATAGGTCGTTTAATAGCGCCGGTCACATGTGGGATCTGGGCAGATCGCATCTGGGATCTGGCGTGTCACATCGCTAACAAGATCGCGAGCGATGTCGCAGCGTGTAAAGCACCCTTTAATCTTCTAAGTTGCTATGTCAAAGTCATGCTGCTTCATGGCCAGCTACTTACAGTTAAGCATCAGCGAGGCACCTGTCAATCAGCATGACCTCAGCAGTCACGCATCATTAACAGGAGAGTGGAAGAGAGTTTGCTTTTCTGCTGAGGTGAAGTGTGCAGAAGCCACTGAATTACAGACAGGAGTTGTCTGTAACATCTAAAGTATATGCTGAGAGAAATTAGATCTGGGCACAACAGGTAGGTTGTTAGCAGCATCTTACCTGTTATTGATTAGGCCCATCATAAAAAAAAAAATTGTAACCCATTAAACATTAGTTCAAATAAATTGATGTTTTGTGCATAGTTTATTAAAAGCTGATGATTCAATTCATATGAATTTTTTTTAATTCTATAGTATTCCTAGTATCACACATGTATGTGTACCCTCACACACACGTACTTGAATGAACACAAAGTCACAAGTGTCCCCAGAGAAACATACAGAAGTATACACAGGTTTTTCGATATACACGCACATGAACGCGTACACATGCATGTGTATTGAAACAAAAGCATGTATCTTATTTTTCGTATTATAAGGCTATGTTCTCACGTACATGATGAAAATTCTGCAGTGATTTGACAGCACATGTGCGCTTCAAATTGCTGCAGAAACACTGTGTAATGGATGCAGTGTTTGCAGCATAAATGCGTATTTCATGCGCTCTGGATGCTGCCTCTCCCATAGACAGAGTGGGAGCTGTATCCAAAGCACATGAAATAAGTGACATGTTGTTTTTTTGAACACAGCCATTTGAATAAAAATTTCTGCATGCAAATCGCTGCGTTCTGAAACCCAACATGCGGATGGATTATGCACAATCTTCATAGATTGTGCTGGGGACGAAGGACGCATGCGTTTACGCTGCAGTGCTTGGCGCAGCGTAAAGGCATGAAATACGCACACGTGCGCACACAGCCTAAGACACACTTTGCCTTGTGAGGAAGATGAGGTGTGCGTCTTGTATGCCAAATGCAGCTTACAGGGAGGTGGAGAATGGTCACAGGAGGCAGGGGCAATGCTGCAGGTGCTTTGTGCAGTCAACCCTGTGTGTGTATGTGTGCCATACGTCTTTTTAACGGACCCATAGAATGCTATTCAACCTTTTGTTCCATGCTAATGCTAAAAAATGGACGTTTCCGTGTGGATCACTTGGAAACATGGTTCATGTGACAATACGGAGGTGTGAAAATAAAGACCAATGATAATGAGTATGTGTGTGAACGTGTCTACAGTACATGTGAAAATAGACGCCACTAATACTGGAGACACTGATGTGGGAAGGGGGCCTTAGCTACACACACATGCTCAAGCATCTATACACACTGACATGTCCACAAACAGAATCATACCTAGAAATGTGATATGTATATATATATTCATTACAATATGTAAAGGCAAACATAAAGCTGAATAGAAAATGGTGTATTAACAGTTTTTTTCCCATCTTGGTGTCAGTGTTTGTGCTGTACTGATACACTTCAGGGAAGACCATGACAACTCATAAGTGTTCGTAGCATGCAAATTCATGAGATGTGGAGAGTGTATCTGAGGACAGGATAGGCTTTGTAAGAAAACAAGAGGCAGAATATATGGATAGTTGGGTTGACTGGCCAAGTTTTACAAGTTGTCCCCACTTCTGATTTTTTTTTTACACACTTTTTTTTGTGACGCCATGGACTATTCGGGTCGTCTGAGGATTCTGCACAATCTGCCCTCCCCTTGCTCGGCTCAACCCCCCATGGTTCTGAGTCTCTATCCTGCAGTACTGTCTCCATCAGCATTCACAAATCCTAGATACACTTTGCACCACACCTGTCAGGCACACAAGTGGGCTGCTTAACACTAGAACTACTGACTTTTTTTTGACTACTTGAATACATAGGACGAAGTAGTCAAAATGACTACCTCAGTAGTTCTAGTGTTAAGCAGGAATAGGGCCGCCCACCTAGGGGTCAGGCAGGGAAGTGGGAGGTGTCTAGTCAGTTGAGTGGTAGCCCTCAAGCTGTGAGGAGCTCTGAGGAAGCTGGGAGTTGTAGCTCCCAGGGGAGAAGTAAACTAGGTAAGAGACGGTGGTCTGGACCTAAAGGAGTTGGACCCCCGGTCGCAGGGGATTGAGGCTAGGTGCCTGGAACCCGTCAAGGAGGATGGTCAGCAGCCTGATCCTATCACCAGTCTGGGACCGAAGGTACATGGACCATAGGTTGGGGAGAAGCTTCAGGCGTCCCGGAAATTAACCTGCGGAAGACAGGGCCTTTATGGACTGTTCCTACAAAGCTCAGAGATCGGGGGCAATAGCACAACGAGGGGGATAGGGCTTTCCTAGCAATTGGCACACTGAAATCCCAAGCGTGAGCTCCTGAGAGCAGGCTCCTTCACTTAGCCATAGTGGGGAGCGGGTCCCGTAAAGTTCCAATCTCACGTGCCACAACGGACAATCTAAACTTTTGTGTCAGGAGGCAGGTCACAGATCACCCCGGGTACTCCCAACGGCAGTGGCGGTACTCCCAATTACCATAAACCACGGGTGGTGTCACAAACTATACCAATCCCCTGTAAATACCCCCTTGTCAATTTGAGTATGGCCACTAGCCCCCGGATAGGGAGACCCTCGAGCAAAGAGTAATCACCACCCCCAGATCCGAGCAATTTGGACCGCTGCAAGGGCGGCACATTTTTAGCTTACCAATAGTGAGGTAAAATACCAATCAAATTCTAAAAATATTAAAATGGCTTCTATGGCTTTGTTTTATTATTCCAGTGATTGATATGTCTTTTAGATTTAACACGTTAAATCTCTTGATGTCAGTATTTTGTTTTTTTGTTTTTTTATTTATATTATTTAACAGTTTCTAAAAATAAAATTTACAACTAAGACAAATTTCAATATTAACAAAATTTATAATGATTGTAAACAAAGTCATGTTATCAATATTAAAAAAAAAATATAACATTCAAAATATAACAAAGTGCTCAAAAAAATGTACATATGATAATTGAATGTACAATACAGACATTATCTAAAAATTGAAGTTGGCTAGAAGAGGAGCAGTGGCATGAGTGGCATACCATTTAAATCCTGTGTAACGTCCAAGTGGATCAGGAAATGACTCTCTTATTTTATTAACAGCACATGATGGGATTGGCACTCTGTGAGAATGGCCGAGGATACTGTACACCATGCCGGTGAATTTCTTATATGCCACTAAACGTAAATTTCTGAAAAATAAAGCAATATTGCAATATTATATTAACTACAATAGATAGCAGAAATGTAATATAGTTACAATCCTATTTTAAAATGGAGATTAATATAACAAGACAATGATTTCAAAAGCTTTTACAGTAGCATCTGCGTGATGTGCGCAAGTATTGTTCGTGACCAGCCGGTGACAGTGATAGAGTGCAGCTGTTCACATATAGACACACACACACATTACAGAGAAAGAGAGATTCATATCATTCCCATAATGCTAATTATCTTTAACATAAACTTACCGATTTTCATGACACTGAAATTGTGCATGTGTTATGCAAGCATCATATTCCACCAATTCAAATAGATAATCCCTGCATACGACCTTTGCCAAGAAGTCAGCATACTCTGCAATGCAGTTTATGTTATGTCTGAAACGGTCCATCTGCTGAAACGCATGACAGCATATGGATTCCTCGAGACGTGGCATTAGTTTACAATGGCCACATGAACACCAGTTGGTGTTCTCTAGCCTGCCTTCAGTGTCTTGAACTGGTAGTGGACGCTCTTCATTTTCTCCCCAGTGAGGATCAGTTTGAAAGCACCATGGATCCAAACGATTCTCCTCATCAATTCTTTGACGTAATCTTTGCAACAGACCATGAACATCCTATAAAATCAATACAATTTAAACAATATAATTGATATTGTGATTGACTTACAGGTGTTGTCTGGTCTAAAATGACAAGTCTACCGTTACTCTAAGTGACTGAGACTTATTAAGACTCCCAGCACACACGCTGTGCACTGCGAGGAGTTATCGAGTCGGGAACGGTGGTGATCTATACAATATAAATATTCATAGGCAGAAGCATCTGTTCTGTCACAGAGTGACTGCAGTCTTTTCGTTCTAGACAATGTTTTTAATTTGTTAAAATTTGGATGTTCTACATCTAATTTTGAAAAGAATATGAAAGGTTTTTTTCAGGCTTGAAGTTAAAGTCTACAGTCATGTAGACTTGAGAATTGTCACAGGGTATGTGTGCGTGATTTCAGTATTCTATTTTGCTGGACCTTATAGTGGGCAGTCAAGTGTCTTCAAATATGCAATCAGCATACATGCGGTCACAAGCCGACTACACGTCCACACCCTCATTCAACACAAGTGTATTGAGTGAGTCTGCGCACATCTACTTGAATTCTGGCAGTGAAGCAGCATATCACATACTTGCAGCCATGTGAACACCGTTTACCAATATAAAAAAAGAGGAATTCTGTAAACACACATTGGGTGTGTTAATAGGATTCCTAAATTTGCAATAACATAGTGACTGCAGACGTATGGATTTAGACCAGACAACCCCTTTAAACATAGTTCTACCCAAAACATATACATATATCTATGTCTAAATTATGAGAAAACACCACATTGAAGTGTAAGAGTTAAAAGGTGCATTATGGTCTCAAAGGAAGAAACTCGATGTTACTGCATACTGCAAAATTGCGACTGAGCAATATGCGCACAGTCACAATTACCCTGCATTCCTTGTGTGAGTACAAATCACATCACCTCATGTAGATAGTTTGCTTAAGGCCTGTTTCACACGTCAGTTAAAAACACAGACGTTTTTCACTGATGTGTAAAAAACGCATGTGTCCCTCCGTGGGCCGTGATTCACGGCACACATGGGTTGTCCATGTGCAATCCGTAATACGTGATCCGTCAGCAGTGATTGCATATGGACGTAAACCCACCTGTCCTATTCCTACTGTCCATGGTGCTGAAGTCTACAGCTCTGCAGCATCCGGCCACCACTGTCTCTCACCTCTGCAGCTACTTCCGGGTCTGCTCTGGCTGCATACATGAATATGCATGCCATAATGATCCAGCCAGGAAGAAGCTGAGAGCACAGGCTGCACAGATCGTCGCTGGAGAAGGTGAGTGGAAAATGTTTTTTTATTTTAAATGTACGTGATTTTCTGGAACGTGTTTCATGGATCACACCATAATGTGTTCTTTGGTACATCAGTGATGCCAGAAAAAAAACGGACATGTCTTTGTGCGGGAATCACGGACACGTGTGGATGCCGCACGGAGACACAGTTAGTGAGAAATCACTGATGTGTGCGCAGGCCCATTGATTATAATAGGTCTGCATATGTCAGTGATTCTGGTACGTATTAAGAAAAGCACAAACGTACCAGAATCACTGACGTCTGAAATAGGCCTAAGCGTGGTCATGTGGTGACTATTCTCAGGTGTTTTTTCTGAATACAATTTCAAACAGAGAAGTTGGTAAGAATTGGTCACTCACACTGGGAATACAGAGCAAGTTGATACAGTGTGTGCATTGTACACTCTCAGGCTATGTGCCCACGGGGAAAGTGTCCTGCGGTTATATCCGCAGGACATTCCGCAGGTGCTCCCAGAAAACCGCAGCACAACTTTTTCTGTTTCCATGCTGCGGTTTTCTTGCGTAATGTCCTGCGGATATCCTGCGGTCATTCTGCATTGAGGATACAGTACCATGGCTTCGGCACTGCATCCTCAATGCAGAACAAGTGCTGGAGTGATCGGGGAGTTCATACTTACCTCCATCACACAGCACTACACTCTCCGGCCGTGTCTGCACTGTGCAGGAGAAGGTGGGTGGACCTGAACTAGCTCTGACTGTCACATGACCGGAGCTCGTGCAGGCCCACTCACCTTCTCCTTCCTGCTCCTGGATCCACCACGCTCCACCGGAGGAAAGTGACCGGGTGTCTGCTATCAAGGCAGGTAAGTATGGGACCAATGCAGATTTCCGCAGGTAATTCCGTGGAAAGAATTGACATGCAATTACGTGTGGCTGCGGGACATCCGCAACATGTTCCGCAGCTGCACGTATCCGCAACGTGGACACAGCACTCCCCATGTCCCATAGGATAACATGGGAGTGTATTGTATATGATGAAACCTGCGGATTTACCTTGAAAATCCAGAATATCCGCGGATTTTCCGCAGATAAATCCGCAGGTTTCATCTCACGTGGGCACATAGCCTCAATATTCAGTAGTTTGCTTGTATCCACCGTTGGTACTTGTGCCCTACCCACAGTATAATGTAGGTCAGGGGTCTCAAACTCGGCTGGGTGTATGGGCCGCACAGAGGAAAAAAATAATTTGGGGGGCCGCATTCTTTGCGGGACAAAGTGACATTTTTATTGGTACCATATATATTTTTTTACACACCTTTGGATCACTGATTTTCAACATTTTTCACTTGTTTATTATAACAAATGTGCACATTCTTTGGTTAAATATATATATATATATATAAAAAAAAATTGATGGTAAAGAAAAAGTCATGCCTTATTTTGTTTTTTTTTACATCTTATCCCTTTCTTGTAACTAATAGTGTTACAATTATCACTATATAGAAATCCCATCCTATAGTAATGACCCCAGCCTTGTCCCTATTCTAATGTCCCCATCCAATAGTATTATGCCCATCCTTGTAATGTCACCATCTTTTAGTAATGTGTCCACCTTGTCCCCATCCTATAGACATGTGCCCACCTTGTCCCTATTCTATAGTAAGGTGCCCACCTTGTCCCCATCCTATGGACTTGTGCCTACCTTGTCCCCATCCTATAGACATGTGCCCACCTTGTCCCCATCCTATAGACATGTGCCCACCTTGTCCCTATTCTATAGACATGTGCCCACCTTGTCCCTATTCTATAGTAATGTGCCCACCTTGTCCCTATTCTATAGACATGTGCCCACCTTGTCCTTATTCTATAGTAATGTCCCCATCCTGTAGTAATGGGGGGGCAGTGGCGGCGGCGGGTGAAAGGGGGCGCTATAATTTACCGATCGCTCTCGGCTTCCTTCCACCCACAGACGCCGGAGTGAAGGTGAGGGGGCGGTCTCCGGCCCCAGATCCACAGTGATTGGACAGATCGGTCACAAGGCCGGTCTCTCCAATCAGAGCTGGGGGCGGGTGAAACAGAGGTCACCCAGCTCCAGCCAATGATCGGTGCTACAGCTGCACTGATCAGGGTTGGATTTCAATGTTACAGCCATTTTCAATGGCTGTAACATTACAGTGGCTGTGATTGGCTGACGAACGCCGCACAGCCAATCACAGCCTCCGTAGGTCCGGGGAGGAGACACCACCCCTCCTGAGGTTCCCTCCTCCCCGAATCTAAGGTATTTGCTATTGGCAATGCAAACGGCGATCGTAGCCTAGCCACTGCGGCTGTGATTTCGCCATGACGTACTGGGTATGTCATGGGTCCTTAAGTACCAGGGAGCCATAACATACCCAGTACGTCATAGGTCGATAAGGGGTTAATGTGCCGTCCTTCACATACACAAAAAACAAACACCATTCTTCTCACCTGTCCCGCGTTCCCTCGGCTCCTAACCTCCGCTTTGTGCAGCCCCAGGCCCGTGCCCCTGTTCACTATTGCGGCCGGTGCAGGGACCGCAGCCACTGGCAGCGATTTCTGTCAGATGAATGTTTTGCCGGCGCTGCGCGCGCACAGTCCTTGCATCTGAGAGCGCAGCGCCGGCAACGGGCAAAACACATCTAACAAAGTGCAGACAGTGGCTGCGGCCCCTGCACCGGCCGCAATAGTGAACAGGGGCACGGGCCTGGGAGCCGCACGAAGCAGCCTGACGGGCCGCATGCGGCCCGCGGGCCGCGTGTTTGAGACCCCTGATGTAGGTTCTAATTTTTGTAACCTATATTGAAAAATCAATAAAGTTGATTGTTAAAAAGATTCAGCAGTTTTCTGAAACAAACAGTTCCTGTAACCTTTTCATCAGAGCCTGGGAAAACCAAATTAAATATTGTCTGCTTCCCTGGACCATTTAATTTGGAAGGTTTGGAAAAAATTACTGTGTTATTGCTTGTTCTTGCTGGTCTGAATTCCTCAGGTTCCTCATCCTCTGAAGTTTCTGTCTGGTGAGAAAAAAAACAAACAATTCAGTAACAACACATTGTTTCTGTTCAATAAAATAAGCGTTCATCAATCAACATACTTCGTAAGTTGGTTCATAATCAGAGTCCAAATCTTCATATTCTTCTTCAGTTGCTCTTTGCTGTGCAGACTAAAGATTTATAACAAATAATCTCTTTAGAATCCACAATACATTCATTGGAATGTTCAAGCAAATAAACATTTTCATTTCTAAAAATAGTGACAGAACATATAAAAGAGAATAAAATAAAAAAGGAAATAGCTTTCAAGTACATTGATAGTAGAATGAACAGACAAACATATAACTCTGTTCCTTGGGGCATGATATTGACAGACAGGATTGCTACTTATATTTTCCAAAAAATGTGATTCTGATTCATAAAGACTAGCATTTTGCACATCATTAGGCCCTGTGCCCACGCTGCGTATTCTGACGCAGATTTTGACACTGATTTTCAGAAATCTGCAGCAAAATCTGCATGTCCATTGTTAAGCCAGTAAAGTCTATGAGAATTGAGAAGTGCCTGTGCCCACGTTGAGTATTTTTCCCTTGTGTATTTGTTGAAGATTTCTTTTTTTCTGCACCAAATCTGCACCAAATACGCAAGAGAAGAATAACGTGGGTACAGCCCTTATGAATTCTCATAGACTTTGCTGGCTTCACAATGGACATGCAGATTTTTCTGCAGATTTCTCAAAATATACGTCAAAACTACTCAGCATGGGCACTGGGCCTTATAGGGACCGCTATAGTAAAAGCTGCTTGAGACATCTCTGAAATAAGATCTGAGTGCTCTGGGGTGCCATCAGGGCATTACAACTGTGATTTAGATATCGGGCCCGGAGAAGAGCGGTGGCCTGGCTGTACCCAGAATAATTACTAAGCATTATTAAGCTCCAGCAGGGCCAACGTTTTCTCCTAGTCCTAGTCACAGTTGCAGCAGAGGGGCTCGTCAGTGTCGCTTGAGGAAGTACATATAACTACTGTGCATGCAAAGCCCTTCAAGGGCATTGCATGCAAATTAGCCATGTGACCGGAAACAAGGGAGTGGAGCAGAGTAAAGAGGCCGCATGTCATCCAGCAGCCCAGTGTGATGATGTCATCACTCTGCATCTCATCACAGTGCTGCGGGCAACGCAGAGGTGGCGAGGATGCGCCATCCGGCGGGGATAGGTAAGCACCCAGCTTCTTAGTATTTAGAAGCCAGGAGCTCAGAACGCTGCACTCAGCACATACTGATGAGACCGCTCACAAGAGGAGAGTGCACGGGGGAGGGGGGAGACAGTTACTAGGGCGGTGGGCACCATACATCATAAAGAGCTGGGGACACCGTCAAGCAAACAAGGCTGACAGTGTCCCCAACAGCGAGTTGGCCTCAGTTTGTACAGGACCCTGGCACTTCCCCAAGTGCACTGGTGGGGTGACGCCAGCTCTGCCCAACACTATGTGAACACACATATTTCTCCCCATTTATGTATAAAATTTGACAAATAATAAATTACTCACCTTTCCTCATTTCCCTGCTGCTCCATTTTCTGCAGCGTGCGTCCTGAAGCTCAGTACAGAGGGTGCGATATAGTGACATCATGCACACAGTGCTGAGTCTCAGAGCTCACATAAACAGGGTGAAAGATGGAACAGGGAGCTAAAAGCCAGCTTTAGATGCTGCAATGTATCTTACAATGTGTCGGCGGGGTCACGTCGTAGTAAGTGACGCATATCCGGCATTGTAAGGTACATTGCAGAGTGTGACAGGTACGTGCGATTGAACGGTAAAACGTTCATCGCATACACATCGTACCTTTCTCTAGAATTGCACGTCAGATTGTTCATGGTATGCGGGGTAGCACACATCGCAGTGTGTGACAACCCGGGAACGATGAACAGATCTCACCTGCGTCCTGCAGCTCCCGGCTGACAATGCGGAAGGAAGGAGGTGGACGGGATGTTTACGTCCTGCTCAGCTCCGCCCCTCCGCTTCTATTGGCCGGCTGCCGCGTGACGTCGATGTGACGCCGAACGTCCCTCCCACTCCAGGAAGTGGACGTTCACCGCCCACATCGAGATCGTATGGAGGGGTAAGTACGTGTGACGGGGGTAATCGTTTGTGCTGCACATTCAACAAATTGAACGTGCCGCACATACGATGGGGGCGTTGCAAATCGCATACGAAATCGTATGCGAAATTGCAACGTGTAAAGCAGGCTTAAGATTCCTTCTTGTTTTCAACTGTATGTGCATCCAGAATGTTGATGCCATTGAAAGAGTGATGCTGTGAGGGACGGGTGGCTATTACCAGTGCGGAAATGAAAGCCACCTCCCGGACCTGTATCAAGCTAGTAGTGACATAGGCATGCTGCGATGTTTGACAGCATGAACAAAATATCATGTAGCCAAAGGAAAAATAGTGGTCAAGGTTTTTCACAAAAATCTGCAGTAACTATATTTTATTGCAGATTATTATTATTATTATCGCACTATTTCTTGCTTGCAGCTACACAGTGTAGATATGTGAATCCTCACATCACATGAAGCAGACACTGAGTTGTTGACAGTCAGAATGAATGGTCATGTGACCACTCGTATGCAATCTGCACATTCCACATTCGCAGCCCAATGTGTCAATTCATATACTGACACATAGAGAAATAAGCCTGGACAAGCTATGTGCAAATTATATATATATATATATATACACACACACACACACACATAACTATATGACACAAAACACACCCACACACATGTACCATACATACATGGTGTATCTATCTACTATAGACTCAAATTAGATGCTATATATAGTCTTCCTTACAGAGTATTCATTTATCTATAAGGGGTGAGGAACATGTAACAACTCTTTCTGTTACCATTGTGGATGGGATGTGAGCTGATTGCTGTGTCACAGATGAGTGAAGCTGGACCTCTGCTCTATCACTTATGCTGAGAGGTCAGGTGCTGGGCAGAATTCTGACAGCCAATGAGTGTGCAGAGGGTGGGCAGGGGGAGTTTCTGGACAGTGAGGCTGGGCAGGGGGAGTTTCTGGACAGTGAGGCTGGGCAGGGGGCGTTTCTGGACAGTGAGGCTGGGCGGTGCCAGCTCTGACTGAAGTTTGGCAACCAAGAATACAGGAAGTTGTCATGCTTGCTTGTGCTGAATGTAAACAAAGAGCTGCAGAAAATAAAGGGATAATTCAAGAGGAACAAAAGTTAGAAAACAAAAAAAAAATGTAGGGGTGTTTTATATGACAATACAGCACAGATTAGCTTACATTTTTTTTTGGAGTGTATGTCGGATAACTCCTTTAAATATGGCAATCAAGAAAGAAGAAAAGTAAGCTTTTCAGATATCTCTTCGGTTTCATCAGGGGAACAACCTGAAGACAGCATGGATTCAAGAGAAAATACATATGAAAAAAAATTTCCCCCCGCTTTCCTCCAATTACCATTCAAAAAACACAGGAGGAGGGCGGGGAGGAAACATAGGCGTCACCAGGAGTTCACCAAGACAAAAAAAGAATTGAATTGCCCTGTCATTATTCTGTCTGCACAGGTGTTAACAGCGGATCACATCGGAGTGCTGTCAAAGGGTCGAGGTTTTTCACCAATAAAAAAATTTGATTTATTTCAAACTATTTTAGATGGCAACAAATTGGCCAGAAACCTGACCCTGAGATGTCACTTCGATGTGGGGACTGAAACACCTAATATTGATACTGAAAAAAATTTTGATATTCAAAAAAACGTGGAAATGTTTGAATTTAAAGATTTGTGTAACCTATCTACCCTAGGATCTTTACAATCTGAAAGCCTTGTAAATGATGTTGATTTTGAACAAATGCTTTTCTATTACAAACCCTTACTTACTATTGCAGGGATAGGGTCGGTAAACGAAAAATTAGGATCATGGGTAGATCTATATCTTCAACCTTTAGCATGTACAGTGCCTGGATATATTAGGGACACGGAATGTATTATGAAGGGATTTGATGGTTTTCTTTGGAAAGAGAACTATAGGTGGTTGGCGTGCGACATTGAGAGCCTGTACCGCTCTCTCCCACATACAATAATTATGGATAGCCTAGAAAAATTTTTGGATAAATATAGCTGTTATATTCAACCCATAAAAGATTGTTTGTATTTTTCGGTCAAATATTTATTGACACACAATTATTTTCAGTTTGATGAGAAATATTATTTACAGAAACAAGGAGTAAGCATGGGAGGAAAATATTCACCCTCGTTAGCAAATATAGTGGTAGCAATGTGGGAAGAAAAATATATTTTTAATGAAGAAAATCTGTTTCATAATATTGTAATTTATGGGCGGTATATAGATGATATAATCTTTGTGTGGCAGGGAGGGCAAGAACAATGCAGGCTCTTCATGTCGTAAGTCAATAAGAATAATAATAATAATTAATAATAATTTTATTCATTTATATAGCGCTATTAATTCCATAGCACTTTACATACATTGGCAACACTGTCCCCATTGGGGCTCACAATCTAGAGTCCCTATCTGTATGTCTTTGGAATGTGGGAGGAAACCGGAGAACCCGGAGGAAACCCACGCAAACACGGGGAGAACATACAAACTCCTTGCAGATGGTGTCCTTGGTGGGATTTGAACCCAGGACCCCAGCGCTGCAAGACTGCAGTGCTAGCCACTGAGCCACCGTGCCGCCCCCAAGAATGAATTTAATTTAAAGTTTACCTATAATCTCCAGAAAAATATTAATTTTTTGGACATTACATTTATAGGCCATGATGAAGGGGGTGAGGTAGAGATTTGTCCTTATAGGAAACCTACAGATAGCAATTCAATATTGCATGGTAGCTCCTGTCATCCTGCCCAGATTATACAGAACATCCCTATAGGCGAATTAATTAGCATAAAAAGGAACACCAGTGACAGTAAAAAATTTAGAATAGAGCAAGAAAAAGTATGTGATCGCCTTTCCCATAGGGGTTATCCTAAATGGACCATACATAAAGCTATTAACAAGGTCAAATATATAAATAGGGATAAATTATTATCAGATAAAGAAATTACTCAAGATGGGAAAGCTGGTTATATTGCACCGATCACCTTTTCTACTAGGTATAGCCCTCAATATTCTAATATAGTAAAAATTCTAAAAAAATATTTGCCTATTCTAAATGAAAATAACATTCTTTCTAAGGTTATTAAATCTAACTCTATACGTTTTGTTTCTATGAGGGCAAAAACCTTGGGGAATATACTCAGTCCTAGTAATGTTACACGTGAGACAGGGAAAAGTGAGAGTACGTGGTTAACATACAAAGGTTTTTTCAAATGTGGACATCACCCTTGCAAGACATGTCAATATGTAGATAAAAGTAATCCGATGTTTTATTAGAAAAAGAAACAAAAGTATCTCATAGACCGGCATCTAAATTGTAACAGCGAAGGGGTAATCTATCTTGTTGACTGTACTATCTGCATGAAACAATATGTAGGTTGTACGGGAGGACCGCTGAAGAACCGTATAAGACGTCACGTGTCAGATGTGGGGAAGAAGCTTATGTGCGGTTCTTCAGCGGTGTCCAGGCATTTCACTACTATACACCAGGGTGATCTTAGAAGTTTCAGCTTTAAAGCAATTGAAAAGGTGAGTAAGCCCCCAAGGGGGGTAGGGGGGGGGAGACTTTCATAGAAAATTATTAAACCGTGAGACATTCTGGATGTTTAAACAAGGCACAAGAGTGCCAGATGGTTTAAACATCAGACAGGACATGATAATGCAATACAATTGAGTGATTGGAGCTATCTAATACCAATTTTTTTTCTTTCCCCATGCAGTTGAAGTTGCTAACAGAGAACAATAGCTGTATCACGCTGGGATAAAGGCTATGTGGATATTGCTAATATATGGTGCAGACCAGGGAAGATTCCTTAAGTTAATATTGTATATAGGGTTATAGAAAAATGTAATCATTCCCATCATAGAAGTTGGCTTCTGGAATTTTTTCATGGTTTACCATTATCAGTATCCTGCCCTTTATGTGTGTGTTATGAAATCATGCTATATTGATAAGAGAGAAAATATACATGGAATTACACCAGGGATTAATTGAAGTGGTCTATCATGTTTGTTCATGTGAAAATGTTTTTATTTCTATTTTTTGTACGAGTATATAGGTGGTGTATGCTACCAATTCTGTCTTTGTAGGACATTTTATATGCATGTACCTGTGTTTCATTGGGTGTGGTAGCACTAAACCTGATGCATTATGGGGTTTTTAAGAGGTATTTAAAGCTGTCTGTTGTAAAAGTATCCATGAATAAGACATTATGACATATTTCTGTTGAAACGCTTTGGATGTAATGAACAACCTTTATCTGTTTGATACCTGTCTCCTGAAGAATTTTTATATGCACTAAATAAAGGTAAAGTTTTAAAGAAAAAAAAGCCTGGATCCGCTGGATATTTATTTTCTACGAATCCCGAGTTAAAGAAACAGTAAGTGAGATATTTTGACGGGGTTTTTTTTTTTTAGAGATCCAAGGTAGTGAGGTTAAAGAGACTGGTGACATGTCTTTCTCAAGGGAGACCCACTCCTTTCCAGCTTCCCCATGGAACCAGTCTACAATCCTTATCAATACTGCCGCTCTGTGATAGCCTTGAAAGTCCGGGAGACCCGTCCCCCCTTTACTTTTATGTCTACATAAAAATCTACGGGCCAATCGTGGTCTCTTTTGCCCCCAGACAAAGCTGGAACATACTGTATTGAGTTGTTCAAAAAAATTGTTTGGTATTTTTATTGGGACCGCCTGGAAAATATAAAGCAGCTTCGGGAGGATATCCATCTTAATGGCATTAATCTTCCCGAACCACGATAATTTCGCCCCTTTCTACCTCTGGATGTCAGTCATAATTTTGTCAAGGATCGGTTTCTAGTTCAGTCGGAAGAGTTGTGTGGGGTCTGCTGTCAATCGTACCCGTAAATACTGCATTAAAGTAGAGCACCACTTAAAAGGAAACACTTTTTGTAGAGCAATCTGTTCCAAGGATGGTAAATTGATATTTAAAATTTCAGATTTCGTTAGGTTAACTTTAAAATTACTCACGTCACTGTACATGTCGAACTCCCTCAGGATCGCTGGCATAGACACTCTTGGATTTGTGACATACAATAATAAGTCATCTGCGTATAGTAACAACTTATAGCTGTGCTGACCGACAGATGCCCCCAATGTCAGGATTATTTCTCAAGGCTACCGCTAAATTCTCCATCACTATAGCGTACAGTAATGGGGACAAGGGGCATCCCTGTCTGGTCCCATTTGCGATCCCGAAGGGGCTCGAGTGCATCCCGTTACATCTAACCCTTGCTGATGGGATCTGATATAGAGACATTATTTGCATAAGTTTGGGTCCTTCCCAGTTTTAGGAATAAGGGATGTGTGTGCTTCTAATGCTTGTTTGGGGAACGTACAAGTTGAAGAGACCTCATTAAACATTTTAACCAGGAAGGGTGCCAAGGTCGGGGACAGGAGTTTATAAAATTTGGCCGAGAACCCATCTGGGCCTGGGCATTTGTTCAGTGGAGCCAATGAGATTGCCTCATTTACTTCTAATGTTATCGGTTGGTCCAATTCGTCACTAGTCTCCTCCGATAGCTGAGGTAACGCTGTTTTGTGAATATATTGATTAATGTTCAACTGCTGTCGTGCTGGAGACCTATCTGCATATTTACCTTTGATATTGTAAAGAGATTCATAATATTCTTTAAATGCCTGAGCTATTTTACCCGATTCATGAACTTCATTCCCTACAGTGTTTCTAATCTTTGGGATGTAGGTGTTAGGTGCCCTTGGATGTAAGTGTCTTGCCATGGGTCCCCCGCATTTGTTTGCGAACTCATAGAAAAAGCCCTGCATTTTTTCCCAGGCTGAAATATATCTATCTTTGGTCAATGAGTTGCTTTAGATATTCTCTCATTTTACTCAATGTAGCCAAAACATCATTCGTTGGATTGCGTTTATGTAACCCTTCAAGCTCCCTAATCTGATCCAGAAGCTTGGAAATATGTGCAGATCTTTATTTTTTTAGTCTGGTTCCTTCTCTTATGAAAATACCTCTTATCACACATTTCAGGGCTTCCCACTGGGTAGGACGTGAAGTTTCATCATGCTCATGGATAAGTAAGAACTCCTCAATCGTTTGTTTAATTGCAGTTACCGTGGGTTCATTTTGTAAAAGATTGGTATTCAGGCGCCAGTTCCAGGCCTTGGCACCATGACCGGGTGGTTGGAAAGACAAAGATTGGGGCATGATCCGACCAGGTCATGGTGCCAATGGAAGTAGTTGGGTACCATCCGAGAAGATGAGAGATGAGGAAATTATCAATTCTGCTATATGTGTTATGGATGGGTGAATAGTAAGTGTAATCTCTCTCCTTCAGGTGAAGGGCTCGCCAAATGTCAACTACTTGTAACCGGGTCAAGTGGGATTTCAAAGCGGATAGTTGTGAGGGGGGAATTGCTGACTTACAGAGGAAGAATCCATCTCCATCCATGACCAAGTTGAAGTCTCCTCCTAATATTAAGAATCCTTCCAAAAAGCTTTCCAGTCGACGCAGATATCTCCGGCAAGACTTAACCTGTTCTTTGTTCGGGAGATATTGTCAAGGGAGGAATTTGGTTGAAGACTGCTATTGGAGCCCTCGTTTGGGATATCCAGAGACAGTGCCGTATTAGCTGTATATCAGTGCCAATATATATCAATGTATATAAGACAAAGAACACACAGACATGCTCTCTTTCAGCCAGCGTCATCAACTGAGCTAGTTTAATTCGATAGATCCAATTATACAGTAAGTAAGCATGAATAACCTTGAAACTGAACAAGGAGTGCTTTCACTCCCCAATTTCTCACATCACATTGCCTGCCCTCCCGTACATTCCTTTTGTGTGAACATTACTGATAACACTTTTACAGCTTTACATTCTGGCTTCATCATCTTTGGCTAACTCCTTCATGATTATACAACTTTGAATTATACTATAGGTCTGTGCAATTGCTACATAGACAGACAGATGGGGGTATTTGTGGGCGGTACTTCGGAAAATGGGTTTTGGACACAGATTTATAAATTGAGTGAAGCTGCTATATGACTCACCGGTGGCGAAGGTTAGGGCTAATGGCAGGGTCTCTGAGTCTTTTCCTCTCGGAAGTGGTACTAGACAGGGGTGCCCGCTCTCATCCTTGCTACTTGCTACTGCAGTGGAGCCATTGGCAGTTGCAATACGGATGTCCAGGGAGATAACGGGATTTAGGTGTGGAGCAGAAAATATCATAATGCGGATGACCTACTTTTATATTTAGACAGGGTACATTCCTCGATTTTGCCGGCAATGGATATCATTCAAGAATTTGGGCGGAGGTCTGGCCTTCGGATTAATTGGTCCAAATCGGCTTTAATGGCGATAGACCCTCTCCCGGTGGATTTCTCGGACTTGCAGATACCAGTTCCTGTAGTCCGAGAGTTTAAGTATCTGGGTGTAACTGTTAGCCCAAATCCGAAGGATTTCTAGGCCCTAAATCTAGAACCCCTGTTGCAGTTGTTCAGAGCAAAGGTACACACCTGGTGTCGCTTGCCGCTATCAAATATCGGTAGATGCAACTTAATCAAAATGGTAATGATGCCACAATTACTATATCGTATACATAATTCTCCAGTGTGGATACGTAGGGAATTTTTTGCAAAAATTAATACATTAATCCGGGAACTTATCTGGAAGAAAAAAACAGGGTAGGATTCGACTGGAAGTGCTACAGCGGGGAAAGGAGGAGGGAGGACTGGCGGTACCAAACCCATTTATATTCTATACAGCCTCCCAAATGCAACATCTTAGGGGTTGGGGCAAAGAAGGAGCGTATGATAATAGTGGTGATATAGTGAGAGAGGGATCGGTATGGAAATATCCGTGTTGCCAGTTGGATGTGAGACAAAGACAGATAAGGCTGCTTTCACACTACGTCTTTTTAACATGCGTCCTGAACGTTTTTTTAATGCAAAAACGGATCCATTGCAAATGCGTTTTCATTTCAATGCATTTGCAATGGACTTGCGTTAACATGCGTTCACATGCGTTTGCGTGCGTTACAGTGAGGATCCAGCGACTTGCAGTTTTTTAACATCTTTCAAAATCGCTACTTGTAGCGTTTTTGAGCTGCGTCCAACTTCTGCAAATTGCTGGATCCTGACTAAACAGCACGCAAACGCAGGTGAACGCTGGCATGCTGATAGGCAGGATCCTGCTTGCTCTACTGAGCATGCCCAGAAACCAGCCCGTGATCAGTCTATCTCTCTCCCCCTCTCTCTCCTCCCTCTCTCTCTGTCACTCCCCCTCCCTCTCCCCCACCTGAGAGCTGAGGACACTCGTAACCAAGGTAAATATCGGGTAACCACTTATCTTAGTTACCCGATGTTTACGTTGGTTACGTGTGCAGGGAGCCCGGCTCCTAGCAGCTGCAGACGCTCGTAACCAAAGTAAATATCGTGTATCCAAGCAAGTATACCCAATGTTTACCTTGGTTACGAGCCTCGCAGCTGTCAGATGCCGGCTCATAGTCTGGCACGTTTAGTTCCCCTCACTCCCGATCACATGACTCCAATGCCCGCCCCTAAACATCCAGTGACAGGATCCTGCAAAGTAACACATGCGTTTGCATGCATTTTTTGCTGTAAAAGCAGGATCCGCTTTTGCAGCAAAAAAACGTTCAGGACGCATGTTAAAAAGACGTAGTGTGAAAGCAGCCTTAATGGGGCACAATATCCTACATTGGCTATGATATTTCGGGTATGGGACAGAGGTAAGTTTCTTTTGAAGATAAATGGGCCTACGGAGTTCTGGCCACTGTGGCGGAACCCGGATTTGCCAGAAATTAAAAAAATTAGTGGGGTTCAGAGGATGGGAAGATAAAGGGATCCATTTAGTGTCACAAGTACTTCAAAATAATATTCTTAAGAGTTTTGAGCAATTGAGAACGGAGTTTCACCTCCCGCATGTCTTCTTTTATCAGTATTTACAGCTGAGGCACGCACTGGAAAGACAGGGGAGGACAAATCCGGTGACAGTGACACCTAATCAAACATTACATATGCTACTTACATCTGAGTCCTCTAAAGGCCTTATTTCCGAACTATACAAAAGATTACTACCTGCCCATCTGGAGACATACCCACTGACTGTTAAAAGTAAATAGGAATGGGACGTTGGTCCCCTGACGGAAGACCAGTGGTCTGACATTCTAGAACAGGTCCCTAAACTGGCAGTCTCTCTGTGCCAAAGGCTTTCTCAAGTATATCTCATCCACAGGGTATATAAAACTCCCAGTCCCATTCAGAATGGGACTTAGACCAAATGCACAATGTGTTAGGTGTGGACAGGATGATGCCCATTTGATGCATGTTATGTGGGAGTGTGGAAACATTGGTGATTTCTGGAAACAAACCCTGGGACTCATAGACCAAATATATCATATCACAATACAGCCGTCACCTTGTTTATGTTTGTTGAGTCTGTGGGAGGGAGGAGTAGACCCGGACTCTCCAACAGCCCTGTGAATAGCACGTATCCTGTATCAAGCAAGGAAGATACTGGCATACCATTGGTTAGATCCTCTACCACCGTTATCAGAGCTTAAAAATAAATTAAATAACGTCATTAGATTGGAAAGGGGAGTTTATTTAAAGAGAAAAACACTGAGAAAGTTTTACAAAATCTGACAGCCATGGATGGAGTCGCCGGGTCTCCCCTCTGGGGCACTAGTGCAGAATGCAATGTTGGACCAGTTACTGTTGTGCTTGCAGTGAATGGAACGTTTGGGGAGTAAAAGTTAAAACTAGTGTTTTAAGTGGCGAAGTGGACTTTGAGCGGCGCTGTGGGAGAGGGCCGGAAGGATGTGATTAATGACTAAACGGGGAGAGAAAGGCAAGCGGGTATGGAAATATGATGCACAGCGACACGGCTGATGGAGGAGACTTTTCTATTAGACTGAGGTATTATTGCATAATTTAAACTTTTTATTATCTGTGGAGCCATATTGTTTGTAGGCTCAATTTATATAACTGATCTAAGAATCCTTTTTTCTTTTTTTTTTATATAGAGGAAGAACCTAATTTATAGACAACATATGTTTTTTCAATGTACGCTTTTACTAGTTATATAAGATGCAATATATTTTCTCTGTATTGATTCTTAGTTAATAAAAAAGATCTGATTTAAAAAAACAGACAGACAACTACATCTACATTTTGATTATTTATATACA
Organism: Anomaloglossus baeobatrachus; assembly: GCF_048569485.1. Lineage (NCBI taxonomy): Eukaryota > Metazoa > Chordata > Amphibia > Anura > Aromobatidae > Anomaloglossus > Anomaloglossus baeobatrachus. The sequence continues at coordinate 212,860 of NW_027441918.1, forward strand.
CAGATATTCTTAATACGTTTGAACAAACAGGCTATAACTCAGGCGACCTCTACAGTCCCCCCTTAATAAAATATCTGTGATTATTATTAACTTTAAATTTTTTACCATTGAGATATATTTTATTATTTGTGACTTATTGCCCTTGAGACTTTAATTATATAAATATCTATATATGCGGGCTTTTCATGAGATCGGTTTAATTTAACACTACAGACTTTAACTCCCCCCTTAAGTACTCATTTTATACATTAAAAATAACTTTTTGATCTATAGGGGTTATTAGAATTGACGTTATTACTCTTATGAGGGCACATTATCCTGATTATGAAAGATTGAATCTAAAATTTATTTAAAAATTAGCACATAATTAAAAAAACAAAAAACAAAAGAACATTTGCTACAACTTGTCCATGGTTCTTCTTTCCAGATATAAAACAAAAAGGAAGATACTTGGTCAGTGCTAGTCCACTTAGGGCCACTTTGTGAACCTGGATAATCTGCTCTTGATAAAAAAAAACAAACAACAAAACATGATGAAACTTCATGTATACAGTTTGTGGCACAGACTTGGAAAAAACCTTCTGTGATAATGGGTAGAATAGCGGCCGCTTTCTGCTTCGGTTGCGACGGGTCCATTGGTTTCTGAGATGTGACGTCAACTCGCGTGTCACTGCCAGTGCTCAGCAGACTAGGCCGGGGAGACATCAGCCTGATGGGATAGGCTCCTCCAAACCTTTTCCCGAAATGAAAGAATCTATAGCTAGTATTTTATATTAAGGAAAATCACTGAATATATTCATATGAGTTAGTAGGTGACAAAAACATTTGTAAATGGTTAGATTACAGTAACCAAACCACATTTTTGGGTCTATGAAATGGCTGAATTAAGTATTTTAGATTACTCAATTCGTACCCTCAACAGTCCCCCCTTTGACTCACTTCTGCCATTTCCAAATACTAAGGGTACCGTGTTCCCTTAGGAAAAGAGGAAGAAAGATCTGTTGGAAAACCTGCCTGACTGAACGTTGAGGCATGGGTGGAAAGGGGAATGGGATTTCTTCACCGGTTTGAGACCAAGGACCCCTAAGCAAGTCCTCACCCTTTGTAGTTGGACTTTCCCATGTCTCAAGGTTCTCTAAAGGGTACTTTACACGCTGCGACATCGCTAGCGATCTCGTTAGCGATGTGAAATTCTAGATCGCAAGTGCGATCTTTTGAGATCGCACATGCGTAAAATGACCTATGTGCGACCTCGAAAGATCGCACTTGTGATCTAGAATTTCACATCGCTAACGAGATCGCTAGCGATGTCGCAGCGTGTAAAGTACCCTTAAGTCCTCTCTTCTAACTGTTTCGGCAATGATGGTTTGGGACTGTACAGGTCTTTTTGTAAAGGATAAATATGAGGAGGACGCTTAGTGCAGCTCCGGTGGATCAACCCTTCTGCAATGCGGGGCGTGAATCCATGTTGTCCTGCCGTTGAGCTTTAATCGAAATTTCTGTGTCATTTTAGGATTAATCAGTCTCCTGACCGAAAACCATATACTACTAACTCTGATTTAGGATCTGAAATTAGAAAATACACTTGTTTATTTCTCTAATTAGTCAATCATATGAAAATTATACGTGCTTTGCGCTAGACAAAAAAAAACATTTTACATTGAAACCTGTTTATTACTAAAGAGAAACACAACACACACTAAAGAGAAACACAACACGCATTTATTTACAACTTATTAGTTTGTTTTTTTACATACCACTTGCATTATGTGGATTTTCAGCAATGACATCGTTTTCTGCACTGGAAAGCCTCTGGCCAGACTTGGAAAGAAATCTACACAACACACACAGACTTGCATACAATGTGCTCATGATAAACATCTATAATCAGTTTGCAGTCTGTAAGAATGGGTAGAGCAGGTGCAGGGTATTTCTACGGACTCTTTACAGTTTTTCCCTCATTGTTTTAAGAACGTGCTTCACAAGACTGGGTGAGTTTGCCTACCTGGGTACTGAACCCTGGCGTCACCAAAGCGCACACTGATATCCAACTTTCACAGATGTTAGTCCATGTTACTTGGGCCATCATTAAGAAGAGATCTCATGGCAGAGAAAGCTTACCGCCCTTCATCCACAGACCTTCCTCAGTCAGCCGGCTCCCTGCGTCTCGCACTCCACTCCTTATTGGTTCACTTGATCCTGTAGGGATTTAAGAACACAAGGATTGACAGAAGTCACTGACGTGACAAATGTCACCGAGGCATGGTCTTTGTGCATGGTAAAGGACTCCTCAACTCTAGGCCCGTTCACTGCTTCTTGGTCAGCTGCAGCTGTGCGGGGATCTCCATCTGATTCCATCAGCTCAGATCTAGACTTTTTCGGCGTACCTAGCTCATTTGACAACAGGAAAGATCTACATGCTACATACATTTTGACTATCTTAACTACCTCTGCTCCACCCATGTAGAGAGGCACTTACGTCACTTCCTCCTGTACCGATAGGAGGGGAGGGAGTGGCCTAAATTTAGACTAACTCATGTCGTGCAAACCGTAGCATATCCAGTGCAGAATCGACCACCATTTGATTCCATATATAAAAACAAAAACAAAAACTAAAAGAAATATGCATTAGATCATTCTTATAATAGACATGCTTTATAGTAGTCCAATAAACATGACATAACTGTTGCAAAAGAAAGGCCAGCTTTAAAGCCTATCCAATATGTCTGCTGTGCGTTTTACTGCTGGAAAAATATAATAGATATCTGTCCCCCCCCCCCCCCTTTTCGTGTTTTGTTTTTATATACTGCTTTGACAAAACTTATAAGTTTATAACAGAAGACAATATAATAAAACAACCGATAAATATAACATACTTTACTGGGGAATTTTGAAACCTTATAAACACGGTTCATAGATATTCTGTATCTACAAAAAAAAAGGAAAAGTAATCAATATTGGCAATTTGTATGCAAAAATAATACAAAACAAAAACATAACGATAAAAACAAAAAAACCTAATGTGTATATTTTAAGAAATATACTTTTCCCTGCAAAATTAATTTAATTATTTAGGTATTAGCATTATACTATTGATAATTTCTTGTCAAATTTTGAACTCTAAGGGGTACTTTGCACACTACGATATCGCAGGTGCGATGTCGGTGGGGTCAAATTGAAAGTGGCGCACATCCGGCATCGCAGGCGATATCGTAGTGTGTAAAGGCTAGATGATACGATTAACGAGCGCAAAAGCGTCGTAATCGTATCATCGGTGTAGCATCGGCGTAATCCATAATTACGCTGACGCAGTGGTCCGATGTTGTTCCTCGTTCCTGCGGCAGCACACATCGCTGTGTGTGAAGCTGCAGGAGCGAGGAACATTACTACCTGCGTCACCACAGCTCCCGTCAGCTATGCGGAAGGAAGGAGGTGGGCAGGATGTTTACATCCTGCTCATCTCCGCCCCTCCGCTCCTATTGGCCGCCTGCCGTGTGACATCGCAGTGACGCCGCACGACCCGCCCCCTTAATAAGGAGGCGGGTCGCCGGCCAGAGCGACGATCGCAGGACAGGTGAGTCCACGTGAAGCTACCGTAGCGATGTTCGCTACGGCAGCTATCACAAGGATATCGCAGCTGCGACGGGGGCGGGGACTATCGCGCTCGGCATCGCAGCATCGGCTTGCGATGTCGCAGCGTGCAAAGCACCCCTAAGGATTAAATAAAATCTACTTCACCAGCCGGAAAAAGCACTTGTTAGTATATAAAACACATAGTCCTGCAAATCTCTGCAGAAACCATTTTTTTTTCCTTTTTCTTTCTACTTCGTCAGTTTTTTTTTTACAACTTGTAATAAGTACACCCTCCCACATATCTTTGCTGGCTTAGCAGGCTTATGCCCCCCCTTGTCCTTCAGAGTACACGATGTTAGAACAGCTGGTGGGAAAAACAGATACAAGAAAAAAAAACCATGGGCAGAACTTTCATTACAGTAATATATAAAATATATTTTTGTACCGTGTCAGCCAGCAAAAACAAAAGTACTACAGAGACATATATTACAGAAGCCTTAAGATTGATGGAGTGGAATGGAGAACATCATTAGAGCGGGTAGGTAGCTTGGGACTGGAAATCACTGCAGCAAAAAAAGCAAACAGTCCGGGGCTCCCCTCTGTATCACTAGGGAAGGTTGGGGCAGACTCGTGGGTGCAGCCCGGACTGTGGGCAGTATCTTGGGAAATCTCCTGGGACTGATTTAAAGGGATACTGTGATACTCTGGGAAAAAGCAACCAGGCTTCAGGTAGATCATTACTGGATCTACAGGGAATTTACTCACAACATTAGGCCCTTTTGACTACAATAGTCCACATCAGATTTATTAGCACATGGGATAGAAAGCATCACAGTAGAAAATGCCCATAGGAGGCAAATCTCCTCACACCCTTCTGGGAAATATAATTTAGTCACGGTGAGAGTAATACCTCCTTCTCCATCATAATTTATGGCGGCCTTTAATTAATTTAATAAATAAACCAGCAACTCCCACTGGGGCAAAAATAGCAAAATATGGTCGGGAGTTATATCAGACACTTTATTAATGGAATTGGTTACAACAGCGTCAACTATAAATTTGAAAGAGGCCCCTGCAATACTTCTTATTTAATCTGACCATTACAGTATAAATTTATGGGCGATTGGCTTTGGTTTTGGGGCCTTGGACAGGAGATTGGAATGGTGGGCCACTGCATCCTCTCCGGAAATGCCCGGGCTGACTACAACGCCAACAATTCTGTTGCTGGCGCTGCTGGTTTTGTTGATTGGGAGCTACGTATACGGGGTTTGGGCCCTGTCGGGGCATGGGCTGTGGTGGGGGCTGCACCGGCGCGGTTGTATACACAAATTGATCTTGAGCCCATCATCTTTTTAAAGCGGCACAATACTGTTGTCCACTTCGGAAAGTGGTGTCATCAGTGCCTGGGGGCATTGTGAGATGGTGTTTCATTAAGGGCCAAAAACTGTCTCCTGCTTTTACTTTGATGAGATTAACTAGGTCCTTCCGAGCAGCTGAATATAACTGGTGGACCTGTAGCATCTTCCTATAAAATCGCATAGGTTTAATGTCGGGATCTGGCAGGCAGGGGGATTAATGCCGCTGACTGGATGGGGTTGAAAGGGACATATTTAAATGAGGGCTGTTCCTCGGTAGGTTCGGTGTAAGGCTCACTATGTGTCCTAGGGCAAAAAGGGGGATCCAAGGGGAGGGGATTGGTAACTGGGGAGCGTGACGCCAGATTGGCCGTTGAGGGGAGAAACGGCATTGCAGGTATGGGAGGGACCAGAGGTATGGGTGTGGAAAGGGTTAAGGGATGCTGTCTAATGACTAGAGTTGAGCGCGGTTCGTGGTTCTCCAGTTCTAGGCTCGAGTGATTTTGGGGCATGTTCTAGATCGAACTAGAACTCGAGCTTTTTGCAAAAGCTCGATAGTTCTAGAAACGTTCGAGAACGGTTCTAGCAGCAAAAAACCAGCTAAATCCTAGCTTGGTTTCTGCTGTAATAGTGTAAGTCACTCTGTGAATCACACTATTATGACATTTCAGTGTATAGTGTGCGTGAACAGCGCCTTCAGATCACTGCTGTTTCTATAATGGCGATCGCCATTTTTTTTTCTTGTCTTCCTTCCCTAAGCGCGCGCGTCTTGTGGGGCGGGCCAGCATGTCAGCCAATCCCAGACACACACACAGCTAAGTGGACTTTTAGCCAGAGAAGCAACGGCATGTGTGATAGGATGTCCATGTCACATGTCCCTGCATTATAAAAACGGACATTTTCCTCCAGGACGCCATTATCTGCCTTCTGCGTCTTTGGTGTCAGACATCACTGTCGCAGCTCCGTCCTCCTGAGTCCTATCGCCGATACAGCTGTATGCGCTGCATACACAGCGTTAGACAGCTTAGGGAGAGCACTTTCTAGCAGTCCTTTTAAGGGCTCAAACCGGCAGGGTCAGAGAGCCATAGGTGACAGGTCCTGAAAACAGCAACAGCGTCTGTGTAGCCAAGGTCAGGGATTTCCTCCCTGCATTTCACCATTAGGAGGGAATAGAAAGGCAGGCTTCCATTCCTCTACCCAGAGCCCCACAATCCTGCCACTGTACCCTCTTGTCCTTTGCACACTCCAACTCATTATAACTAAGCCATTATACTAGCAAACACTCAGTGTACCTAGTGGCATCCTAAACGTGGCTATTGGACTTTGCTATAGTCCCACTAGTGCAAAGACATTTGCAGAGCACGTCTGCCTGCATTGCAGACTCCAACTCTTTTTAACTAAGCCATTATACTAGCAAACAGTCAGTGTACCTAGTGGCATCCTAAACGTGGCTATTGGACTTTGCTATAGTCACACTAGTGCAAAGACATTTGCAGAGCGCGTCTGCCTGCATTGCACACTCCAACTCATTATAACTAAGCCATTATACTAGCAAACACTCAGTGTACCTAGTGGCATCCTATACGTGGCTATTGGACTTTGCTATAGTCACACTAGTGCAAAGACATTTGCAGAGCGCGTCTGCCTGCATTGCACGCTCCAACTCATTATAACTAAGCCATTATACTAGCAAACACTCAGTGTACCTAGTGGCATCCTATACGTGGCTATTGGACTTTGCTATAGTCCCACTAGTGCAAAGACATTTGCAGCACCTCTACCTGCATTGCACACTCCAACTCATGATAACTAAGCCATTATACTAGCAAACACTCATTGTACCTAGTGGCATCCTATACATGGCTATTGGACTTTGCTATAGTCCCACTAGTGCAAAGACATTTGCAGCACCTCTACCTGCATTGCACACTCCAACTCATGATAACTAAGCCATTATACTAGCAAACACTCAGTGTACCTAGTGGCATCCTATACGTGGCTATTGGACTTTGCTATAGTCACAGTAGTGCAAAGACATTTGCAGAGCGCGTCTGCCTGCATTGCACACTCCAACTCATTATAACTAAGCCATTATACTAGCAAACACTCAGTGTACCTAGTGGCATCCTATACGTGGCTATTAGACTTTTCTATAGTCACACTAGTGCAAAGACATTTGCAGAGCACGTCTGCCTGCATTGCACACTCCAACTCATTGTAACTAAGCCATTATACTAGCAAACACTCAGTGTACCTAGTGGCATCCTATACGTGGCTATTGGACTTTGCTATAGTCACACTAGTGCAAAGACATTTGCAGAGCGCGTCTGCCTGCATTGCACACTCCAACTCATTATAACTAAGCCATTATACTAGCAAACACTCAGTGTACCTAGTGGCATCCTATACGTGGCTATTGGACTTTGCTATAGTCCCACTAGTGCATAGACATTTGCAGAGCGCGTCTGCCTGCATTGCACACTCCAACTCATGATAACTAAGCCATTATACTAGCAAACACTCAGTGTACCTAGTGGCATCCTATACGTGGCTATTGGACTTTGCTATAGTCACACTAGTGCAAAGACATTTGCAGAGCGCGTCTGCCTGCATTGCACACTCCAACTCATTATAACTAAGCCATTATACTAGCAAACACTCAGTGTACCTAGTGGCATCCTATACGTGGCTATTGGACTTTGCTATAGTCACACTAGTGCAAAGACATTTGCAGAGCACCTCTACCTGCATTGCACACTCCAACTCATGATAACTAAGCCATTATACTAGCAAACACTCAGTGTACCTAGTGGCATCCTATACGTGGCTATTGGACTTTGCTATAGTCACAGTAGTGCAAAGACACTTGCAGAGCGCGTCTGCCTGCATTGCACACTCCAACTCATTATAACTAAGCCATTATACTAGCAAACACTCAGTGTACCTAGTGGCATCCTATACGTGGCTATTGGACTTTGCTATAGTCACACTAGTGCAAAGACATTTGCAGACCGCGTCTGCCTGCATTGCACACTCCAACTCATTATAACTAAGCCATTATACTAGCAAACACTCAGTGTACCTAGTGGCATCCTATACGTGGCTATTGGACTTTGCTATAGTCCCACTAGTGCAAAGACATTTGCAGAGCGCGTCTGCCTGCATTGCACACTCCAACTCATGATAACTAAGCCATTATACTAGCAAACACTCAGTGTACCTAGTGGCATCCTATACGTGGCTATTGGACTTTGCTATAGTCACACTAGTGCAAAGACATTTGCAGAGCGCGTCTGCCTGCATTGCACACTCCAACTCATTATAACTAAGCCATTATACTAGCAAACACTCAGTGTACATAGTGGCATCCTATACGTGGCTATTGGACTTTGCTATAGTCCCACTAGTGCATAGACATTTGCAGAGCGCGTCTGCCTGCATTGCACACTCCAACTCATGATAACTAAGCCATTATACTAGCAAACACTCAGTGTACCTAGTGTCATCCTATACGTGGCTATTGGACTTTGCTATAGTCACACTAGTGCAAAGACATTTGCAGAGCGCGTCTGCCTGCATTGCACACTCCAACTCATTATAACTAAGCCATTATACTAGCAAACACTCAGTGTACCTAGTGGCATCCTATACGTGGCTATTGGACTTTGCTATAGTCACACTAGTGCAAAGACATTTGCAGACCGCGTCTGCCTGCATTGCACACTCCAACTCATTATAACTAAGCCATTATACTAGCAAACACTCAGTGTACCTAGTGGCATCCTATACGTGGCTATTGGACTTTGCTATAGTCCCACTAGTGCAAAGACATTTGCAGAGCGCGTCTGCCTGCATTGCACACTCCAACTCATGATAACTAAGCCATTATACTAGCAAACACTCAGTGTACCTAGTGGCATCCTATACGTGGCTATTGGACTTTGCTATAGTCACACTAGTGCAAAGACATTTGCAGAGCGCGTCTGCCTGCATTGCACACTCCAACTCATTATAACTAAGCCATTATACTAGTAAACACTCAGTGTACCTAGTGGCATCCTATACGTGGCTATTGGACTTTGCTATAGTCCCACTAGTGCAAAGACATTTGCAGAGCGCGTCTGCTTGCATTGCACACTCCAACTCATGATAACTAAGCCATTATACTAGCAAACACTCAGTGTACCTAGTGGCATCCTATACGTGGCTATTGGACTTTGCTATAGTCACACTAGTGCAAAGACCTTTGCAGCACCTCTGCCTGCATTGCACACTCCAACTCATTATAACTAAGCCATTATACTAGCAATTTTTGCTGCCAGTTTAAGGGCCGTAGTTGCATTGTCAGGGATATTTATTCTTTATTATTCTGCTGTTAATAAAGCTAGACCACCACTGCAATCTACACCACCTCTCAATTTTTACTACCACATTTTCAGTCCACAATCTTGTCGCAATCAACATGAGTGGCAAAATGACAGATGCTGGTGGAAAGGGGAAGAGGCGTGGTGGAAAAGGCAAAAAAGGTTTTGTCCGTGGGGAAGGTGGCAAAGCTCCATTATCATCTGCTGAAGATAGACCATCTACCAGCAAAAGTAAGATGTCTACTACTTACCGTGGACAATCCAATATGCTCCCTTTTTTACGGACACGAACAACAGGAACAAAAGGTAGATGATGGGCAAAAAAGGAAAATGCTTGAATGGATCTCAAGTGGTCCAACAAGTGCCCTCTCAGCCACTTCAAGTACCGCATCCAAAAAACACCAGTCCTCTGAGTTGTCATCCCAATCAAACTTGCTTTCTCCCAGCTCTGAAGTCTCCATCAGCCCTGCACAGTATGGTGGAACTGAGATGGCTGAGTCTGCAGAGCTGTTCAGTTACACTATAGCCTGGGAATCAGAGGTCTGCTCCCAAGCTACAGTGAGTACAGAACAGGAAATGGTCTGCAGTGATGCCCAGAACCTTTGTGACTCTGATTCAGGCCGTGAGGACCAAGTTTCTGAGCATAATATTGACCCTTTGTCACAAACTGTAACACTTGTGGTTATAGACAATGAGGAACATACTGATGAAGATGAGACGCAGATACCCGATTGGGATGACAACTTAAATATTCGGTCAGGGCAAGAAGAGGCTCGGTCTGAGGGGGAGGGGAGTGCAAACACAACAATTGATGATGAAGTTCTAGATCCCACCTACTGTCAACCCACAGTCAGACACTCGAGGAGGTCAACAGAGGCGGTGGAGGAGGATGCAACCGACGACAAAGTTACCTTGCGCCTTCCTGGACAGAGTCGGAGCACTGGTAGCACGTCTACAACTGCATCCTCAGCCACCACTCTGCCTATGAGCATTATTCGGGGTGGATCAACAGGTCGCATGGCCTCTAAGCCTTGCCTAGCCTGGTCCTTTTTTGACATAGAAAAAGATAGCCCAAATTATGTGATCTGTAAACTTTGTCATGATTCTCTTAGTAGAGGTCAAAACCTCAGCAGTTTGACAACTTCTTCCATGAATCGTCACATGAATAAATATCATAGGTCCCGGTGGGAAGCTCACCGTGCTGCAATGCGGCCTAGCGGAGCGAACCATCCACCGCCTGCCCCTTCAAGTGCATCCGCGCGCTCTTCATCTTCTAGGACTGTGGGGACAGCTGTCACACCTGTTTTTCCACGCACAACTTCCACCACTGTAACCGCAACAGGCAGTTTGCTTGGTAGGTCGTCAGTTGGTTTGGAAGGGGAAACAAGTGAGTGTGTACAGCTCTCTCAGACATCGATAGCACCAACGTTGGATGAAGGCAACATCATGTCTCCGCCTGCACTTTCCTCACAAACCTGCATTTTTCCAGGGACACCCTACTCAACACCGTCTACACACAGCAGCCAGATCTCTGTCCCTCAGATGTGGTCAAATAAAAGGCCACTTCCTGCGACCCATGACAAAGCTAAGAGGTTGACTCTATCCCTCTGTAAGCTGTTGGCTACCGAAATGCTGCCTTTCCGCCTAGTGGACACACAGGATTTTAGAGACCTTATGTCTGTCGCTGTGCCCCAGTACCAGATGCCTAGTCGCCACTACTTCTCTAAGAAAGGTGTGCCCGCGCTACACCAGCATGTCGCACACAACATCACCGCTTCCTTGAGAAACTCTGTGTGTGAACGGGTGCATTTCACCACCGATACTTGGACCAGTAAGCATGGACAGGGACGTTACATGTCGCTGACTGGGCACTGGGTAACTATGGTGATAGATGGTGAAGGGTCTGCTGCACAAGTCTTGCCGTCCCCACGACTTGTGTGTCAATCCTCTGTCTGTCCAAGTTCCGCCACTGCTTCTGCATCCTCCACCTCATCTGGGTCCTCCACCTCCGCCCCAAGCCTGCCTGGTCAGGCCACCAGCGTTCTCACTGCGCAGAAGGAATCACGCACCCCTCATTACTATGCTGGCAGCAGAGCGCAACGGCATCAGGCGGTCTTTAGCTTGACATGTCTTGGGAATAAGAGTCACACAGCTGAGGAGTTGTGGTCAGCTCTGCGGTCCGAGTTTAATAAATGGTTGTCTCCACTCAACCTGCAGCCTGGTAAGGCCGTGTGCGACAATGCTGCAAACCTGGGTGCGGCCCTTCGCCTGGGCAAGGTGACACACGTACCTTGTATGGCTCACGTGTTGAACCTTGTCGTCCAGCAATTTTTAACACACTATCCCGGCCTAGATGGCCTTCTGAACAGGGCACGAAAACTGTCTGCTCACTTCCGCCGTTCAAGCGCCGCAGCTGAGCGACTTGCATCGCTCCAGAAGTCTTTCGGCCTGCCGGTTCATCGCCTGAAATGCGATGTGGCGACACGCTGGAATTCAACTCTCCACATGTTACAGCGACTGTGGCAGCACCGCAGAGCCCTGGTGCAATACGTCATGACGTATAGCCTGGGCCAACGAGATGCAGAGGTGGGGCAGATCACCCTGATGGAGTGGTCTCAGATCAAGGACCTATGCACCCTTCTGCTCAGTTTCGACATGGCGACGAATATGTTTAGCGCTGACAATGCCATTATCAGCATGACGATTCCAGTCATTTACATGCTGGAGCACACGCTAAACACTATTCGGAGTCAGGGGGTGGGACAACATGAAGGGGAGGAACTACAGGAGGATTCATATGCGCAAGGGACAACAACATCACCAAGGTCCAGACGTTCATCATCACCAACGCAGCAGGCATGGGACCATGGGGGACAGGGATCGACAAGGGCGCATAGTAGCAGGCGAAATGTTGAGCAAAGTGCAGGAGAACATGAAGAAATGGAGGACGAACTGTCCATGGACATGGAAGACTCAGCGGATGAGGGAGACCTTGGTCAAATTTCAGTTGAAAGAGGTTGGGGGGAGATGTCAGAGGAAGAAAGAACGGGTAGCACCTCTATGCCACAAACACAGCGTGGACTTGGTCCGCATGGCTGCGCAAGACACATGAGTGCCTTTTTGTTGCACTACCTCCAACATGACAGTCGTATTGTCAAAATTAGAAGTGATGATGACTACTGGATTGCCACACTATTAGATCCCCGGTACAAGTCCAAATTTTGTGACATAATTCCAGCCATAGAAAGGGACGCACGTATGCAGGAGTATCAGCAGAAGCTGTTACTCGATCTTAGCTCGGCTTTTCCACCAAACAACCGTGCAGGTGCAGGGAGGGAATCTCCCAGTTGTAACTTGACAAACATGGGACGGTCTCGTCATCTTCAACAGTCTACCCGTACCAGTAGGACCGTATCTGGTGCTGGTAACAGCAATTTTATGGAATCTTTTCATAATTTTTTTAGACCCTCTTTTGCAAGGCCACCAGAGACAACAAGTCTGACACATAGTCAACGGCTGGAGAGGATGATACAGGAGTATCTCCAAATGAACATCGATGCCATGACTTTGCAAATGGAGCCTTGCTCCTTTTGGGCTTCAAATCTAGAAAAATGGCCAGAGCTCTCCAGTTACGCCTTGGAGATTTTGTCGTGTCCAGCTGCCAGCGTTGTCTCTGAACGTGTCTTCAGTGCTGCTGGGTGTGTGCTGACAGATAAGCGCACGCGTCAGTCCAGTGACAATGTGGACAGACTGACGTTCATCAAAATGAACAAGTCATGGATCCAGAAGGAATTTACTACCCCTGTGTCATCCTGGGGAGAGTAAATGCTTGTGGATTTGGAATGTGCTTGATGCAAATCAAAACATCCTGTTTGCAACTAGGGCACAAGTGCTGCCACTGATGGGGTGTCTGTGTGGCCCAATTTTTGGAAAAAAGGGAGACTCCGCTTGGAGTAACCCTTGCTTGCTGTGTTTTTAAAAAAAGAAGCCAAGATGAACAGAGCTGGGATCAGGAAAGACTTTGCTACCTACCCCGGTGTCATCCTGGGGACGGATAAGAATGGCGTATTTTTGAATGTGCTTGATGCAAATCTAGCTGTGAAGTGTACAACTGGGGCACAACTGCTGCCACTGAAGGGGTGGGTGTGTGTGTGGCCCAATTTTTGGAAAAAAGGGAGACTCCGCTTGGAGTAACCCTTGCTTGATGTGTTTTTAAAAGAAGCCAAGATGAACAGAGCTGGGATCAGGAAAGACTTTGCTACCTACCCCGGTGTCATCCTGGGGACGGATAAGAATGGCGTATTTTTGAATGTGCTTGATGCAAATCTACCTGTGAAGTGTACAACTGGGGCACAACTGCTGCCACTGAAGGGGTGGGTGTGTGTGGGGCCCAATTTTTGGAAAAAAGGGAGACTCCGCTTGGAGTAACCCTTGCTTGCTGTGTTTTTAAAAGAAGCCAAGATGAACAGAGCTGGGATCAGGAAAGACTTTGCTACCTACCCCGGTGTCATCCTGGGGACGGATAAGAATGGCGTATTTTTGAATGTGCTTGATGCAAATCTAGCTGTGAAGTGTACAACTGGGGCACAAGTGCTGCCACTGAAGGGGTGGGTGTGTGTGGGGCCCAATTTTTGGAAAAAAGGGAGACTCCGCTTGGAGTAACCCTTGCTTGATGTGTTTTTAAAAGAAGCCAAGATGAACAGAGCTGGGATCAGGAAAGACTTTGCTACCTACCCCGGTGTCATCCTGGGGACGGATAAGAATGGCGTATTTTTGAATGTGCTTGATGCAAATCTAGCTGTGAAGTGTACAACTGGGGCACAACTGCTGCCACTGAAGGGGTGGGTGTGTGTGTGGCCCAATTTTTGGAAAAAAGGGAGACTCAGCTTGGAGTAACCCTTGCTTACATTGTTTTTAAAAGGAGCCAAGATGAACAAGTCATGGTTCAGCAAAGACTTTTACCTACCCCGGTGTCATCCTGGGGACGGTTAACTATGGCGTATTTTTGAATGTGCTTGATGCAAATCTACCTGTGAAGTGTACAACTGGGGCACAACTGCTGCCACTGAAGGGGTGGGTGTGTGTGGGGCCCAATTTTTGGAAAAAAGGGAGACTCCGCTTGGAGTAACCCTTGCTTGATGTGTTTTTAAAAGAAGCCAAGATGAACAGAGCTGGGATCAGGAAAGACTTTGCTACTTACCCCGGTGTCATCCTGGGGACGGATAAGAATGGCGTATTTTTGAATGTGCTTGATGCAAATCTACCTGTGAAGTGTACAACTGGGGCACAACTGCTGCCACTGAAGGGGTGGGTGTGTGTGGGGCCCAATTTTTGGAAAAAAGGGAGACTCCGCTTGGAGTAACCCTTGCTTGATGTGTTTTTAAAAGAAGCCAAGATGAACAGAGCTGGGATCAGGAAAGACTTTGCTACCTACCCCGGTGTCATCCTGGGGACGGTTAATTATGGCGTATTTTTGAATGTGCTTGATGCAAATCTAGCTGTGAAGTGTACAACTGGGGCACAACTGCTGCCACTGAAGGGGTGGGTGTGTGTGGGGCCCAATTTTTGGAAAAAAGGGAGACTCCGCTTGGAGTCACCTTGTGGTGTTTTACATGACTTTAGAAGGGCGTGCCATGCCTATATCTGTGTGTCCTCCTCTTTTTCCTTGTCCAGCTGTTTTGTTTTCGCATGAGTATATGTCCTTGTCACTTTCCCATGTGTTTGTGTTGTGTTGTGAGTTGTTTGTCACCTTTTGGACACCTTTGAGGGTGTTTTCTAGGTGTTTTTATGTGTTTGTGATTGCCTGCCATTGTTTCCTATGCAGTTCGACGAACCGAACTCGAACGGGACCTCCGTTCGGCGAAACGACCTCGAGCCGAACCGGGACCGGTTCGCTCATCTCTACTAATGACTGCAGCATCATAATTCCGGAACTTGTCCAGAATTGGACTGTGAAATAGCAACAAAACAACCTTCTTGAGTGCCCCTAAAACCATCCTCAGACTTGGGTGATCTATAGGAAAACACATCTCCTCGCTCATCCTCTTCTTTGACCTCAATATATCCTTTCGATAGCAATATCTGCGTTATTCTGTTAAACAATTCAGCATCAATCAACAATCTCTTGTTACCTTCAGGCTTCTCAGCTTTCTGTCTAAACATTTTTGCTATCTTGGTGGTGTCTGAATTACACTAATATAGGACTATGCGGTGAGCGTTACAGCCCGGCCGGAACTTAAGACCACACCTCTACACTAGCTGGCAACTCCTCAACTATATAGTAATAAGGGTATCCCGCGCTTGGAGGAGGGCTACAAAATGTATTCCCTCTGGACTTGATCAGCTGCACCAATATTTTTTATTGTCCTAATCCCTATCTTCTTTCACTGAGGATCTGTCTCATGAAAGGAGGAGGACGTACAAAAATGTACATGCATATACAAGAATGTCCCGACCTCCCGACTTGGTCAACTGTATCAAATTTAATGTCCTAATCCCCATATTCAGTCACGGGAATCCCCTCGCATCTTTAATTACAGACCGGGTCAGTCTAACTAGCTATATCCAGCCACCACCGTCTTTCCTGCCCTAACAACCGTCCTCTGGATCCTGTGTGACACTCGATCCACACCTCAGATCGTGTGGGATCGGCTGGGATCGTGCTTGGAGCTCCAGCGGGCACTACCCTTGAGTCACAATCAGGAGCCTTTTAACACCGATAAGGACACACAGCCCGTCACTCCCTCCTCTCCAAGAACAACCACAACGGCAGTGAATACAAAATATGTAACACTCACCGAGGGTTGTAGGGGGATCAGCCTGGTTGGAGCGGAGGGAGGTCTCAGTCCGTGACATCCAAACGATCGGTATTTGCAGGTCGGTAATGCGTCCTTGAAGGAGCTCCACGCTGGTGCGCCAAACTGTCAAGGGAGGAATTTGGTTGAAGACTGCTAATGGAGTCCTCGTTTGGGATATCCAGAGACGGTTCCGTATTAGCTGTATATCATTGCCAATATATATATCAATGTATATAAGACAAAGAACACACAGACATTCTCTCTTTCAGCCAGCGTCATCAACTGAGCTAGTTTAATTCGATAGATCCAATTATACAGTAAGTAAGCATGAATAACCTTGAAACTGAACAAGGAGTGCTTTCACTCCCCAATTTCTCACATCACATTGCCTGCCCTCCCGTACATTACTTTTGTGTGAACATTACTGATAACAATTTTACAGCTTCACATTCTGGCTTCATCATCTTTGGTTAACTCCTTCATGATTATACAACTTTGAATTATACTATAGGTCTGTGCAATTGCTACATAGACAGACAGATAATTATACAACTACATCTACATTTTGATTATTTATATACAAAGATATTCTTATTACGTTTGAACAAACAAAGCTATAACTCAGGCGACCTCCACAATATAATTTAGCAAAAGTATAAGTCTGACCCTCCACTGAAATTTTTAAAAACACAAACCGTCCCTGCTCATCCAGGTCTATACCTAGCACATTTTGTTGCAAATTCTTATGCACCGCTATGCTCACCCCTTTAGATTTGGAGTCGGGGTTGGAGCTATGGTACCACTGCATAAAGTATTTGTTTTTGACCTCTGGAAAGTGTTGGCTTTTAAAATGTGTTTCCTGAATAAATAACACCTGTACCCCCATCTTGTGCATGCCATATAATATTTCTGCACGTTTCTGAGGGGTATTGAAACCCTTAACATTGAGCGAGGCCACCTTAATTGCTGACATGTTGATTTTTTTATTCCTCCTCACGGAAGGGACTTGTTGGGTAGGATAGGGAGAGGATACTGGGAAGTAGAGAAAGGTACGCACAAGGGGTACGATAAGAAAAAAGGTGAGAAAGAAAGGTACCACAAAAAAGACTAGAATAGCAAGCCTATAAAGAGAATAGGCAAACTCCTTAACACTATGTCAAGGAGAAGTTTTATGGAGAATCCAACCCACTTGCGTGGGGTACATGATCCACTACTTGTTGAAACAAGTTTAGTAAGTGGGGGGTGTCTTTCAATAACCAGAACAAACACCCACAGGGGATCCCCTACAATATCACATAACGTACTGTATAAACACACAGAAAAGGACCCGTAATGACTCATAACCTATCCCCTTCTCTCTGAAACCATTATTTTATGTCATGAATGAAACATCCCGTCAGGAAGTCCAACTAGTTAAGTAAGTATCTTGGGGATAAAACAATCCCAACATTTTAGTTATCATAAAGGGAAACGCCGGGTGACCCTAGATCCATCCCAACCCTCATCCCCCACCATATGCCCTCCTCCAACCCCCAACCCTCAAAGGAGAGGGGAGGGTCAGAGGGGCCACTGGGAGAAGGTCAGGGGAAAAAAAAAAAAAAAAAAAAAGGAAAGAGGGCCCCCCCCCCCCCCAAAAAGGGGATAAATCTCCAGCCCCTCCGCTTACCTATTGGGTCACCCCCGCCTTCCCGCCCAGCAAATAAAGCTCACACAACCTAGTGTTCTAAGTCTAAAGGAAACCCATATTCACAGTCCAGATGAACGTGTAGACCAGCGGATCATCGATGATTCTTCGTTTCTTGGCCGCGACTGTTGCTGTGCTGCTCTTCTGCGGGTAGTAGGCCTCTCAGGAGGTGCCAATGGGAATGATGGCCAGTCCAGATTTGGTATTGGCGGTAGATTAAGGCGCTCTAAGAACTCTAATAAGCCACTTGGATCTTTCAAGGTCACCATACCTCTTTGATCTCTTACCTGCAGTTGAAACGGAAACCCCCAAGAGTAGGGAATATTTCTCTCTTTCAATGCCTCCAGTCTCAGGGCTCGTCGTTTAGAAAGTGTGGTTCTAGACAGGTCTGCAAGAAACATAAGGCGGGCTCCGTCGAAATCAAACGGACTCTTGATCCTTGCTTGTCACATTATTTCTTCCTTTACTGTAAAGCAGTGGATTCGACAAATGACATCTCTAGGGTTGTCAGAGTCCTGGTTAGGAGGCCTTAGAGCTTGATGGGCTCTATCAATCAGCAGCTCCTCTGTGGGCTCCCTTCCGAGCAGTGAATTGAAAATACCTTTAAGGGTAGAGAATAATTCCGCTGCAGGAGTTGCCTCTGTAAGTCCTCGGATCCTAATATTATTGCGGCGGTTACGGTTTTTCTACTGTACCGAAGAGGAAGTCAAATTGTTTTGAGTGAAGAGTGAGGGTCTCACCCTGTGTCTTCTGCTCCACCGCCAATGAGGTCAAAGTTGCTTCCAGTCGGATGACCTGATCTGACATCTGCGCCACAGAAGTATTCAGGGCCTGTATTTCAGCTTTATAAAGATTCTCAAGTCTCCCTATGTAGCCCTTCATGTCTGCTTTAGTTGGAAAATTCATCATTTGGGATCTGAGATCTTTAAACTCTTCAAACACAAGCAACAGGTGTCTCTGGGTGCTACAGTTGGGATAGCCAGGGGGACCGGGGCGCGAAGGGTCTGCTGACGTGATCTTCTGCATTATTGGTTTCAATAGGCAAGGACTGCCCCATATTTTGTTCTTACCTCTGTGCATTTGCTGGAATGTTAGATTGGGCTGCAGCCGACGTTTTGTGATCCGCAGCTTTAAGATGGGTGTTTCCTTCTTTAAAAAATGTCTTGATGCTCTCGGTCTCTCTTGGGGCTGGGGATGGTGCCAGTGAGTTTTCAACCTCTCTTCACCATGGGGAAAGTAATAAATTCAATCCAGGCATATTAGGGTAAGTTCGCACAGTACGTTTTTCGCGGCGTTTTTGCTCGTTTTTCGGGTGCGTTCTTGGCCTCAAAACTGCATGTCTTTGCTTCCCCAGCAAAGTCTATGAGTTTTCATTTTTGCTGTCTGCACACAACTTTTTTTTTAAGCTGCGTTTTTTAGCTTTTAAAAAAAAAAAAATGGACGTCAGTTCTTTCCTGCGTTTTTCTGCGTTTTCCCCCCATGCAATGCATTGGAAAAACGCAGAGATCAAAAACGCAGCAAAACGCAGCCAAAAACGCACCAAATCGCGGTAAAAACACATGCGTTTTTTGCCGCGCAAAAAATGCAGCCTGTGCACATAGCCTTATGGTGTATAGTAGGGGGTCAGAGTAATCAGATTCTTCCACACGTCTGTGAGAAGTCAGCCTCAGCGCTCCAGGATGCCGGGGGTTAGTGTTATCTCTTCACTCTGGACAATGCAAATATTTCCTCATGACAGCTACACTTAGCACCTGTAAAAGCTTCCTGCAAACTTCTTTCCCTTGCTATGGGCCTGCACTTCACCCCCCCCCCCTCTCTCAGCTACATGTGCTCAGCTGCCGGCAATATAACAGGTTGCATCCACACTGCTCAGCTTCACTGGTACCTGTATGGAGGACTCCAGACTGCACCAACCAGCTCTCCCAGCGTTACAGACTGCAGGCCACAGACTCCACCACGAGGTACAGGCCTGCTTAGGTCACAAGCCTGCAGACTCTCTGCTCCACTTCACCTCTTCCCTGGGGATCCCATATCATGCTTGTCCACCAGCTCCCGCAGCTCACTGCAGCTCCAGCATTAACCCCTGATCGTGCACAGTCCTTCTCCGGTGAAATAGCTCCTCTGAAGGGTAAGACTCCCCCGTGGGTGCCAGGAACTTTCAGCACACAAGTCTGCTCCGAGCCATTGCCAGGCCACGCCCCCCCAGCTTCTTACCTTTTGATACAGCTTGAGTTGCCTTTTTGAGGAAGGCAAGACGGTTGGATCAGCGGTTCTCAGAAATAGTGGGTCGCTGTTCAGGCACCAGATTTATTGTTGCCAATCAGCATGGGACATATAAGATTTTGCGTGTGTGGTCCTAATTAAATTAAATTATAAAGATCTTGTATGTATGTATATATAGGAGACACCCCTCTGAGACAATAAAGTATCAGAAATAGCTCTCCCTTTGTCTCAAACAAAAAAGATTACATCCTCATCACTCATTTATATAAGACTATATAAACGTTTTAGTTTCACATTCCTGAACTTCACTTTTAACAAAGAAACTGATACTATACAAGTCCTTATCTAAAGTAAACAGAGGGTCTCTGTTGCATTACACCAAAGGAGATACAGTACAGGCTCTTAAGCCTAGGTCACACGTGGCGACGCAGCAGCGATCATGACGACAATTTGACCTTATCAGGATCGCTGCTGCGTTGTTACATGGTGGCTGGTGAGCTGTCAAACAGGCAGATCTCACCAGCGACCAGTGCTGTTATGATCCGGAACCATGGAAGGCCACCATAAATCATTGGTAAAAGGTGACAAGAGCATTGGCAAATAATCTGGCCACCATCCCCTTACTAACCATCACAACTAGAAGTAGCCGAGGGGTGAACTAACATCCTGTGCACCGCGAACCCAGCCGGAGAACTAGCTATCCTAAAGGAAGGAAGGATGAATAACTCTCTGCCTCAGAAAATAGATAAAGAATAGCAAGCCCCCCACATTCAAAGACTGCGGTGATATAGGAAAACACAATACACAGATAGATGATAGGATTAGCAAAAGGTGAGGCCCTACTGACTAAATAGGACAGGATAGGAAAAGGGCTGATGGTGGCCAGAGAAAAACCCTACAAAATTCCAAATTCCTGATAGTACAAAAAACCCCTCAGATCGCTAGATCTGAACTCCGTCCTATACCAGGCGCTCTTGTCATACCAATGAACAGAAAGCAGGAAGCATTACAAATCCAAGAAGCCACAAACACATGGACTTATAGGAGCAATAATCCAAACATAGCTGCAGGGAGCTTCCAAGCTAAGCAACCGAGAGGGAAGATCCCTGCCTGCAAATAAACTGAAAATAACCACAGTAAATGACAAACTCAGATAAGAGCAAAAGAGCCAAACAACAAATAAAGAGCCAAGCACTTATCTGGGGTAGATCTGGTCAGGAGCAGGATGAAGCATGCTGGTGAACAAAGAACAACTGACATCCGGCATAGCCTGCTATCAGACCAGGGTTTAACACTAGAACTACTGGACTCGTCACACCTATATAGAAATACATGGTGCAAAGTAGTCAAAATGACTACCTCAGTAGTTCTAGTGTTAAATAAGCAGAGAGTTAGCAATGGAAACGCCCATTGCTCAACACACCTGCTCTCTGTCCAAACCATTCCTAGCCACAAGAGGGAGCCTCACAGCAGCCAAAGCATAACTGACATTCCCAACACAGCCCCCAGCCAGCAGCGACGCGTGGAAGCAATGCTGCACTTGGTAATTAAGGTAAATATCGGGTAACCAAGCGCTTGGTTACCCGATATTTACCTTGGTTACCAGCGCACACTGCTTAGAGCTGGCTCCCTGCACTCCTAGCCAGAGTATACATCGGGTTAATAAGCAAACCGCTTTGCTTATTTACCCGATCTGTACTCCAGCTACGTGTGCAGGGAGCCGGCACTGGCAGCGTGAGGGCGGCGGACGCTAGTAACCAAGGTAAATATCGGGTAACCAAGCAAGGAGCTTACCTTGGTTACCTGATATTTACCTTAGTCACCAGCGTCCGCAGAAGCCGACTCCATGCACATTCAGTTCGTTGCTCTCTCACTGTCACACACAGCGATGTGTGCTTCACAGCGGGAGAGCAACGATGAAAAAAATAGTCCAGGACATTCAGCAACAACCGGCGACCTCACAACAGAGGCAAGGTTGTTGCTGGATGTCACACACAGCGACATCGCTATCAAGGTCGCTGCTACATCACACAAAATGGTGACTTAGCAGCGACGTCGTCGTCGCTGTCGTGTGTAACATGACCATTACACAAAGACAAAATGGAGTGTAGATTTAACAAAATGGATTCTGCTCTCATTCAAGCAATATACAAATGGATGAATAATGCGTACAACTTGGCTATAACAAAAACAAAAATTCTCCAAATTAAAAATGTGTAAAAAGATGAATAATTTGTAAATGAACCATTATAAAAAGTACACAACCGTAATGACATAAAATGAACTCTTTATCAACAGATAGTAAAAGTCTATTAATAAATACTAAAACAGAGATTCTATTCATGACTATGGCTTCACTCCTGTGTGAATTTTCTCATGTGTAATAAGATTTGATTTCTGAGCAAAACATTTCCCACATTCTGAACATGAATATGGCTTCACTCCTGTGTGAATTTTCTCATGTGTAATGAGATGTGATTTCTGAGCAAAATATTTCCCACATTCTGAACATGAATATGGCTTCACTCCTGTGTGAATTTTCTCATGTGTAATGAGATGTGATTTCAAAGCAAAACATTTCCCACATTCTGAACATGAATATGGCTTCTCTCCTGTGTGAATTCTCTCATGTGTAATGAGATGTGATTTCAGAGCAAAACATTTCCCACATTCTGCACATGAATAAGGCTTCTCTCCTGTGTGAATTCTCTCATGTGTAATGAGATGTGATTTCAGAGCAAAACATTTCCCACATTCTGAACATGAATATGGCTTCTCTCCGGTGTGAATTCTCTCATGTTTAACAAGATCTGATTTCTCAGCAAAATATTTCCCACATTCTGAACATGAATATCGCTTCTCTCCTGTGTGAATTCTCTCATGTGTAATGAGATGTGATTTCAGAGCAAAACATTTCCCACATTCTGAACATGAATATGGCTTCACTCCTGTGTGAATTTTCTCATGTGTACCGAGATCTGATTTCTGAGCAAAACATTTCCCACATTCTGAACATGAATATGGCTTCTCTCCTGTGTGAATTCTCTCATGTGTAATGAGATGTGATTTCAGAGCAAAACATTTCCCACATTCTGCACATGAATAAGGCTTCTCTCCTGTGTGAATTCTCTCATGTGTAATGAGATGTGATTTCTGAGCAAAACATTTCCCACATTCTTCACATGAATATGGCTTCTCTCCTGTGTGAATTCTCTCATGTTTAACAAGATATGATTTCTGAGCAAAACATTTCCCACATTCTGAACATGAATATGGCTTCTCTCCTATGTGAATTCTCTCATGTGTAATGAGATTTGATTTCAGAGCAAAACATTTCCCACATTCTGCACATGAATAAGGCTTCTCTCCTGTGTGAATTCTCTCATGTGTAATGAGATGTGATTTCTGAGCAAAACATTTCCCACATTCTTCACATGAATATGGCTTCTCTCCTGTGTGAATTCTCTCATGTTTAACAAGACCTGATTTCTCAGCAAAACATTTCCCACATTCTAAACATGAATATGGCTTCGCTTCTGTGTTACTTTCACTTCCCTTAGCATTCTGTGTGGAACTCCTGGTACCGTCATCTGCCATAAATAAAATTGAAGTTATAAGCTTTTAATAATATAACCTCAAACATACACAGACACACATAAATCCATACAAATTCCAAAGTGTGTAGTGTTCTACTTTAAAAAGGCCTATGCGGCAGAAGACACCCAAAATGACATTTTAAAAACTGCACCCTTTGAAGTGCTCAAAACGACATTCAATAAAACATATCTACAAAAGCATATCCAGTGGCACTCAATAATATATGGATACTTTGGCATTGCATTACTGCTGTAGAAATATTAGAAAAAAGGGATTAATACATAGGTAATGAGAAAAAATGAATAAAACGACAGGCATTGCATTACCGCTTTAGAGATATTTGCAAAGTGAGATTCTTAGTTTATGCACAGGTAAAATATATCTTTGTACCGTGTTAGCCAGTAGAGATAAAAAATTGTTTAAAAGAACTGAAGTCCTCAGTGGTTGATACCTTTTAATGGCTAACTGAAAAGATGGTAATAATAGCAAGCTTTCGAGACTACTCAGGTCTCTTCTTCAGGCTCAATATAACACAAAATCTGAAGAGTCACATATTTATACACAACAGGACATAGAATGGGGCAGTAAATAAAAGGTTATGTGAAGCAGAACTATCACTATGGCAAGAGGACAAACTGTTGTGGCCATAAATATTGCTGCAGTTCAGTGTGAAAAAGTTTTAGTGACGTCTGATTGAGGTCTGGTCCAGAGCTGTGATGCCCCCGGATGGTCTGAGGAGCACATCTCTTAATTGATGTAAAAAAACATGAATCCATGAGACATTCATTTCTCCTCTGAATGTTTCAAAGGTCATCATAAGTTTGTACTCCCATAGTCTCCTCTCTCTCTGGGACTTGAGGTTACCTTTCAATACCAGCAATTTCATGTCCATGATGCTGTGGTCTAGGTTACAAAAATGTTTGGCCACAGGTAGATCTATCCTTTTTTCTCTAATAGTGTGGTGGTGAGAATTCATTCTTGTCCTGAGTGGTTGTCCTGTCTCCCCTACATACAGACCCCCAGTTGGACATTTGGTACATATAATTAAGTACACCACATTGGTTGTGGTGCAACTGAAGGTACCTGGGATCTTGTAGTCCTGATGTGATCTGGGAATCTTTATCTTGTCCGTTGTCAATATAAATGGACAGGTCTTACATTTTTTCTGGTTGCAGGGAAGTGTTCCTGTTTGAGAGGACAGGGAGCTTTTGACAATGAAGCTTCTTAGATTTGGGGGTTGTCTAAAACACAGAAGTGGGGGGGGGATCTGGAAAGATAGATTTTAACCGGGCATCCTTTTGCAGTAATGGTTGTAGTTTCCGTGCAGCTCCTCTTAACACCTCCAGATGTGGATTGTAGGTGATTGCAAGAGGGACCCCGTTGTTTTCTTCTTTAGTTTTATAATGTAGGAGATGGTTTCTTGATATTCTGGTGGCTCTTGTAATCTGGTTTTCAATTGTTCTTGGGTGGTAGCCTTGATTTAGAAAGGTCTTTCTGAGGCCCTCAAGGTGATTGTCTCTATCTGTACTGTTGGAACATATCCGATTGTACCCGATAACCTGGCTGTACACTATAGAGTTTGTGTTTTGGATGAAAACTGTCCCATTTCAGGTATGTTGGACGGTCAATTGGCTTCTTGTACAGGGATGTCTCTATTTCATTGTTCCGTAGTTTAATGATGGTGTCCAAGAAGTTGATTTCAGTGCAGGAGTAGTTGAGTGTTAGGTTGATGGTGGGATGAAACGGATTAAAGTGTTCATGGAAGGTCTTCAGCTGCTCCTCAGACTCTGTACAGATGATTAAAATATCGTCAATGTAACGGTAGTACGCCAGAGGCCTGATAGGACAAGAGGATAAAAAGTCACTCTCAAGCTTGGCCATGAAAAGATTTGCATATTGTGGTGCCATTTTGCTTCCCATTGCAGTCCCAGTCTCCTGTAGATATATGTTATTGTCAAATGCAAAGTAATTATGGGTGAGGATGAATTTTGTAAGCTTCACTACAGAATCGGCATCAGTTCCTGTATTTTCCAGGAAGACTTTGCAGGCATTCAATCCATCCTGGTGTGGAATATTAAAGTACAAGGATTCCACATCCATGGTGGCAAGGATGGTAGAGAACCTATTGCTGATAATTTTTTCAATAGGTCAGTAGTGTCCTGGATGTAGCTGGTTGTATCCCTTACCAAGGGTTTAAGGATACCCTCTACCCATCCAGAGACTTGTTCAGTGGGAGTGCCCACACATGAAATGATGGGTCTTCCTGGGTTTCCAGATTTGTGAATTTTGGGAAGCATGTAGAATGTGCCTATTCTTGGACTTACCGGTATCAGTTCATCAGCTGTTGAGGATATGTCAGGCAGACAAGAGACCAAATTGTTAAGTTCCTTGTAATAATCCTGTGTAGGGTCAGACTCCAATTTTTTATAGTAGCGTGTGTCCATCAGTTGTCTGCTTCATTCATGTAGTCTGATTTGTTCATCATGACTATTGCACCCCCTTTTTCTGCAGGTTTAATGATGATTTCTTTGTTGGTTTTCAAAGATTTTATGGACTTTCTCTCCTGGGCACTGATGTTGGATGGTTGCCTCCCGTGTGTGTCTAGGATAGTGGATTCACATGTTGCTATATCTGGATAGTGGATTTTACCAAATGTCTGAAAGTGTCTATATATATTATCCAAATGAAGGTTGCGTCCTGGTGGAGGTGTCCAATCTGACATTTTCCTGGTTGTCAAGATCAGTCTTCCTTTAGTCTGGGTGGATTCTCAAACATCTGCATCGTTAAAATATTCCCTCAGACGTAGTCTCCTGAAGAAATCTTCCATGTCACTGCAGAGTTCAGTTTTGTCTAGAGCTTTAGTAGGACAAAATGAGAGTCCCCTAGAAAGCACAGCAAATTCCACTTTGTTGGGTTTATAATCCCAGAGATTGATAAAACAGATCCTTCTGTGTCTTGAATGGAGTGGTTGTCCAAGTTGTTAGGTTGAGAACAAAGCCAAAACCTGTTTGTATTAAGTCGAGAATTGAGGCGCAGTCAATGTAGTTTCTTTTCCTTGTTGTGGATCAGAAGAGTTCGTAGTCTGTGGTAGTATTGTTGTACTTTTTGCTCTGTGCTTTCTGGAAGCGTCTTCCTTTGTGTTTCAAATTCCCTCTGGATTTTACTCTTGATGCTGTAGAAGACATGCAAAAGGTGGTTCCTTAGTCTCTCAGAAGTCCTGTGACACAGGTTTTTTGCATAATGGGTATTTTATGTATTAGAATTGGGTTTGTAATCCAGAGTCCTTTGGGGATCAGATTCTCCTTTTTGCATTTGGATAAGAAAAATATGTCGCTGTCCAGTTGTGCACGTTTCTTCAGAAGTGTCTTTAGTTCCATCTTTTCAGTTAGCCATTAAAAAGGTATCAACCACTGAGGACTTCAGTTCTTTTAAACAATTTTTTAGTTTATGTATTGACCAATCCATGTGAGCTCGATAACCTTGACAAGCACCTGACCAAGCACTCTGCCCTATAGCCAGGGTGTGTCCACCATCTTATTTAGCCAAAAGGCAGACATGCAGATTTTTAATCACACAGAAACATTTAAGGTTAGGTTCCCAATATAATGAGATCACCTTGTCAAAGTTATTGGGCTCACATGGATTGGCCAATACATAAGCTAAGAATCTCTCTTTGCAAATATCTCTGAAACAGTAATGCAATACCTATATCTTTTTACTCATTTTTCACATTAGCAATGTATTTATCCCTTTTTTGTAATATTCCTACAGCAGTAATGCAATGCCAAAGTACACTTTAGATGCGTCACAGAAATGAAAGCAATGTGGTAGGAAAAAAAAGATTTTCATTTTTCCCACAAAAGTGTTGCTTAAACCACAAATTTTCATTTTCCCAAGGGTAAGATGAGAAAATGGACCATATAATTCTGTTGTGCAATTTCTCATGTGTACGCTGATAGCCCATATGTGCTGTAAAACTATTGCTTGTGTCCACGGCAGGGCTCGGAAGGGAAGGAGCACAATTTGACTTTTGGAGAACAAAATTAGCTGAACTAGAGGATGCCATGTCACGTTTGTAAAGCCCTTGATGTGCCTAAACAGTGGAAACACCCCATAAATTCTCATTTTGAAATCTACACCACTGAAGGAATGTATCTAGGTGTGGAGATCATAGGAGTACCCTTATATAGGGCAAGGGGTCTTTAGCAGACCCCCAGCTATTATGGCGACCCATATGCACCCAATGATAAATGTTGCTGGGGGCGTTGGATATGTGGAACATTGTACCCCATAGGCTGCGAGCTGCAAATGCTGCTGTCGAAAAGTTAACAGCAGTGGGTGAAGCTTACCTCCACTGAATAGACATCATCTGCTGGCAATTATGGAGACTCAGCTTCTGAGCCGCAAGAAGCAATAGGATGTAATAATATGTTACATATCGAAAAGGAGTTAAAAGAAAACCTGGCAGCTACAAAAACACTATTTACCTGCAGATATAGTGGTAATCTGAGTACCTAGCATTTAAATGATATCTATCTGGTTTATTAGAACAGTGTGTGACACTAGTCACTGCACGGACAAGCCGTGAGGCAGGGTTATCAAATGTTCCGGGGTCAGATACAAAGAGAGCATGCCGTGAACTAAGGGGAAAGACAAAGGCGTAGTCAGCTCTGGGGTCAGAATATCAGGAGGATAGCGGATATGGGCAAATGGATGGTCAGAGGAGGTCCAAGGTCTGGCAGCTATAGATCAGAACACAGCACAGATAACAGAGGCACACATTCGCAGGGAGCCGCGGTGGCGTCGGACTCTGTTCACAAGCAACCTGAAACTAGTTGCTCAGCATCAGCTGAATCTTTTACACTGTTTTCAATTCCTGTGGAGTGGTTTTTGGTTCCTTGAGAGGGGGGCTAATTTCTATTCAGCTGTGTTCTCCCTATTTAAGGTTTGAGATATTACTTGTTACTGCAGATGATACCTTCGGTTTATGCTCCTGTGATTCCGGTCTTTATGGCGATCCTTTGTGGGGTTTGCATCTCCTTTCCCGGTAAGTGGGGTGGGGGGTGGGGGTGTTAGATCAGGGCTTGGACAGGAGTTAGTGTTACGCTGGCGGCCCAGACCTGGATACCATCAAGCCTACCCCTGGGATAAGAGACAGCACAAAGTCCCTAGACTGAGGGCCTGTTTCGGGGGCTCCCTTCTCCAGTTACCCCGGCACCTCCGTGATACCCTGGTTTTGGGACTAACTACTCAGCTAAGTAACTGATCAATCACACAGAACAGGGAACCCCTGAAGAAACCAAGCACCTCCCAGTTTCAGACTGGACAGTTGAGCTGTCGCTCAACAAACTAACAGCTTGGCACAACACTGATTCCATAGAGAGGCAAAATTGTCACTCACTGCGTACAAGACAGAGGAGAAATTGTGACAGTGTCTGCAAGGAGAAAATGCAATTACATTCTCCCAGCAGCTGTTCACTTCCAGTCACCAGCACAGTGGGAGAGGCTGTAACAGTCACCACTCACTACATAGTGGGGGCACAGTAATCAACCCTCTTGTTCCTTGGCTGACAGCCTGTGAGCGATAAGTGTTACTGTTTCCCGCAGTGCATCGGTGACTGTATACGAGCGGCAGCAGGGAAAATGTAACTTTAATTTCTCCTTGCAGCTGGGAATGTGTCTGTTCTTCTTGTTATTTAATGGTGACTCTTCACTGAGGAGGGTTACCTGTGGAAAGGTCTCTACTCCGTTCATCACTCCGCACATCCATTTCTCCTTTTTCCATTGTGTCTGCAGCATTCTGCATATCTTTTCCCTGAATTTCAAAGCTGTAAAATAAATAATGTAAAAGTCACAGACAGAAGGAAAAAGTCATGTCGAAGGTTCTAGATGGACGCTTCTGCTACCAGAGCCGTATGGCACCTGAGACCAATCGATGCATGGCCTCTACGCCTCCTATATCCCCCGTGCTGCCCCAGAGTCAGTTCAGCAGGGATAGAAGCAGGCGTGGCAGGGTCCACTTAGTGTGGTACATTATGACATTGGGATTTCCTTCATTGTTTTCTCTTCACAATTTGGACGCCCTAATGCTTATTTTTCTGTCATTTTATAATTGTTTTAGTCAACATTGTTGTATTTTTGAAAGCTTTCTTTTTGAGGTACATTAGTTTTATTGAATTTTTTTTTCTTTAAAGGAGTTGTCCGACATAAGAGCAACATTTTTTTGTAAGCTATTCTGTGCTGTATTGTCATATAAAGCTACATGCGCACGCTGCAGTTTTTTTCTGCACACAAACTCCAACCAAAACTGCACCTTGTCAGAGTGAGCCTGGAACTGTCCCAAAAACGCTTGTAATATAGGTGCGTTTTTAGTCAGTGCGTTTTTTTGAAGGAGAAACGAAATATGATAGGAAAGGATAACGGATAGATAGATAGCTAGAATACATGATAGATAGTAAAAAATAGAAATAATAGCTAGATGGATAGATAATAAGAACATATAGATTAGATACTAAGAAAGAACAGAATACATAGAAAGAAATAACAATATAGCCAGCTTGGTTAGCTGTTTTTTATTGTTGGGGGGGGGCTGGGGGTAAAAAAATAACATGGGGTCCTCCCATTTTTCATATCCAGTACAGGAACAGCAGCAGCTGCAACCCTCAGCTGTCTGCTGTACCTTGGCTAGTTATGAAAAATAGAGGGGATCACCCCCTTTTTTTTAATTATTTGATTTATTAAAAAAAAAAAAAATTACGTGGGATACCCTCATTTTTCAAATACCAGCCAAGGTGCAGCAGATAACTGGGGGCTGATATTATTAGGGTGCAAAGGGACATCATTATTTGGCCCTTTCCAGCCTAAAAATAGCAGCCCACAGCTGCCTTAGAAGAGGCATATCCATAAGATGCGCCAATTCTGGCGCTGGATCCGGCTCTTCTCGTTGCCCTGGTGCGGTGGCTATCGGGGTATTAAGGGGTTAATGGCAGACCATAGCTGCCACTAAGCCCTAGGTTAGTGATGGTATGCGTCTATGAGACACCCCACATCAAATCAAAACAGCCAAAAAAATCCTTTGAAATAAAATAAAAAGCCCCTTCTTTCACCACTTTATTAACCCCCAAAACACCCCTCGAGGTCCGAAGTAATCCACACGAGGTCCCACGACGCTTCCAGCTCTGCTACATCAGTGTCCTGTCACAGCCAGCGGTCATACAGCATGGCTGCCAGCTGTGAGTGTGGACAGAGCAGCAGTGATCAGAATGAACTAGGGTGAATCCCTGACGTCACAGCAGTACGGCGGGTGTCGCAGCAATGACATCACGAGTTCACTGCGGTTCAAGCCTGATGTCCTCCAGCTGTCACAGCAAACCACCCAAGTGTCATTGGTGCCATCACTCAGGTGTTTGCTGTCACAGTTCGAGTCCTCCACCGCTGATAGAGAGACTCTCTTCAGTGCTGTACAATGTAGACACGCCCACTGTGGCTGTGATTGGTTGCAGTTAGACAGCTGTCACTCAGCATGGGAGTTCGTCTGACTGCAACCAATCACAGATGGGGGAGGTGTCAATATGTATGAGGCTAATGAGCGGGTCTGAAAGAAGATGAGAGGCGGGGGAGCAGTGTGACAGCCGTGATCGGTGAGTATGTACTGCTTGGGGAGAGAGAGAGCAAGAGAGACAGAGAAACCAACACAGGCACCGACATGTCAAATTCACTCCAGCATTGATTTTGTCATTCTGGAACTAAGTTGGTGAGCTGCGTTTCTGTTGACAAAACCGCAGGTAAAACGCATACAAAATGCACCAATTTGATAGCATGCATTTTTCCTTGCCTTTTTGATGCCCTCATTGATTTCAATGGGTGACAAATGTTGACAAAAACAAACGCAAGAAAGAATGAACATGCGGCATCTTTTTAGTCACAAACTTTTAACAAAAAAAACGCTGACAAATAAACTGCAAGGTGCACATTACACATTGTGAAAGTTCTGACAACAAAACTGCACCAAAAAACGCGACAAAAACGCAGCGCGCACATGTAGCCTAAATCACCCACACTTTTTTTTTTTTTTCTAACTTTTGTTCCTCTTGAATTATCCCTTCATTCTCTGCAGACAGTTTATTTACCTTCAGCTCAACCAAACATGAAAACTTCCTATGCCGAACCTCACAGTCAGAGCTGGCCCCACCCGACCTCACTGTCCAACCCCGCCCTCTTCCCACCCTCTGCACACTCATTAGGCTATGTTCACATTTCCGCTATTTAGTATCCATCACAATCCGCCGCTCTGATAAACGCAATCCGTTTAGCGGATTCGGTTGTTTCCCATAGACTTGTATGAGCGGTAGATTGTGAGTGATGCCATTGCGTTGCATCCGCCGTGCGACTGATTAGTAGTGGAACGACTGACCGTCGGGCGGCAGGAATGCAGCATGTAACGTTTTTTGAGCAGCGGAATCCTTTTGATTTCACTGCGCATGGTCAAATCTTGTGTTTAATTATTCAAATCAATGTCTCTCTCTCTCGACGGCCGAACGATCAGCTGATCACCCAGCAACCGACTATTGTGAGCGATCAGCTGATCATTTATAATAGCCAGGCGCTAGTTAAACAGTGAAAATAAAAAAAAACAAAAAAACGAATCGTTGTTTTGCAGAATCAATCACATCAGTTGTGCCACTATCTGCAATGCATCCGTTGCATCAGTCACACAACTGATTGTGACGGATGCAAAACAACGGAAGTGTGAACATAGCCTTAGCTGTCAGTATTTGGCCCAGCACTGATCTGTTATCACTCTAGCATTGGAAATTACAGCCCCATATTGGGCTCTGCGTACCCCCCCACCACACACAGGGCTCTGCGCACCCCCCCACCACACACGGGGCTCTGCGCACCCCCCCACCACACACGGGGCTCTGCGCACCCCCCCACCACACACGGGGCTCTGCGCACCCCCCCACCACACACGGGGCTCTGCGCACCCCCCCACCACACACGGGGCTCTGCGCACCCCCCCACCACACACGGGGCTCTGCGCACCCCCCCACCACACACGGGGCTCTGCCCCCCCCTACACACGGGGCTCTGCCCCCCCCTACACACGGGGCTCTTCCCCCCCCTACACATCGGGCTCTGAACCCCTCCCACATGGTGCTCTGCCGCCCCCCACATGGTGCTCTGCACCCCCACACCCACCGTGTAGGGAATACACACTTACCTCTCCTCGGTTCCCGCCGCTGCTCCTCGTTCGCCCACTGTCTGTGCTCTGGACATATCAGCACAGTAGTGACATCACCGCTGTCCTGAACTATCAGAGCAGACAGCGGGACAGTGATGAGAAGCAGCGAGGTGCTGCCTGTCATCTGTGCTTTCAAATGTATTAACATCTGTGATGCCGATACATTTGAACGTGCAATCCTGAGCAGGGAGCCCGATGCTGGAGGTGACTGCACGGTAGCCACCACCAGGCTCCTCCCCCCAGCTCACGGCCCCACAGCAGACGAAGGGGAGAGTACGGAGTGTGGGGAGGGTGCGGGGGAAGGGGGGGCGGGGACTCCACGCACTGTACCTGCCCACTCCGGGTAGTGCGAGCACGACCATGCTTCGGTACTCGGTACAAGCATTTTGATGCTCGGACGGGATCGACTTGTTTACCGAGTATAGTGGAAGTCAATGGGGAACGCAAGCATTTTTCATAGTTAACAGAGATAGACAAATATATAATAGATAGATATATAGATAGATAGACAGATAATAGTGATAAATAGATAATAGATAGATATGTGGTAGATAATACAGACAGATAATAGATAGATCACTGCACTGACCCTTTCTCCTGTGTTCTGCGCTGATCTTCGGCCTCGTCCTCCTCACGGATTTATACCGGCTGTCTGATAAATTAGATGGAGAGTTAATAGTGATAGATTTGGATAGAAAATAGACAGATAATTAGATAATAGTTAATAGAGATAGACAGATCGATAGATAATAGATGGATATGTGATAGATAATACAGATAAATATATGATAGATAGAGAGATATATAAAAGATAATATAATATATATTTATTCATTGATATGGCACTATTAATTCCATAGCGCTTTAAATACATTGGCAAAACTGTCCCCATTGGGGCTCACAATCTAAATTCCCTATCTGTATGTCTTTGGAGTGTGGGACGAAACCAGAGAACCCGGAGAAAACCCACACAAACACGGGGAGAACATACAAACTCCTTGCAGATGTTTTCCTTGGTGTTATCTGAACCCAGGACCCCAGCGCTGCAAGACTGTAGTGTTAACCACTGAGCCACCATGCCGCCCCTTAGATATAGATAGACAGAGAATAGAGATAGATAGATAGAGAAGATAGATAGATAGATAGTGATGAGCGATCTCTCAGATACCCGGGAGGCAGATCCATATGGGTTTAACATAAAAAACCTGATTCAGGCCCGGAATTGATCCCGGATATCTGGCCGGATGGCGGTCCCCATATAAGTCTATGGGGACCAGAGTCCTGTGCTTTAAAACGGTGGTAGAAGGGCTAGTGGGATTGGAGCAGACACATTATACTGTGAGTTTCCGCTCGGCAAAAACCTCATTAACCTCATACACATTCACTACTTCTCCGCCCACTGCCAATCCCCACGTTTCTGATTGGTTGCAGTAAGACGAGCCCCCAGCCTGTGTAACAGTGTGTCTGACTGCAAAATATAAAAATAAATAAAAAAAATTGGTGTAGCATCAACCTGTATTATGAAACCTAGTACAGATAAAGCATACAGCTACGGGCTGCAGCCCCCAGCCGTACCCTTACATTGGCTGTGAATTAAAAAAAAAAAAAAAGAAGAACCGCATGTAGCTTTTTTACAATTATATAATTTTAAAAAAATCTGCTTGCACCCCCCCTAATTTTGATACCTGGCCATGATAAAGCTCGTAGCTGGAAAGCTGGTATTTTCAGGCTGGGGAGACTCATGTTTATTGGGCCCCCTCGGCCTAAATATAGCCTGTAGCCGCCTGGAATTGCTGGATCCATTAGATGCGCCAGTCCTGGTACTTTACCCATCTCATCCCGATTGCCCTGATGTGGTGACAATCAAGTTAATCAGGCGTTAATGGCAGCCCAGAGCTGCCACTTAAGGTGGTGTCACACACAGCGATGTCGCTGCTACGTCACCATTTTCTGTGACGTAGGAGCGACGTCCCGTTGCTGTCGCTGTGTGTGACATCCAGCAACGAGCTGGCCACTGCTGTGAGGTCGCCGCTCGTTGCGGAATGTCCTGCTTCATTTTCTGCTTGTCGTTCTCCCGCTGTGAAGCACACATCGCTGTGTGTGACAGCGAGAGAACGACGAACTGAAGCGAGCAGGAGCCGGCGTCTGGCAGCCTGCGGTAAGCTGTAACGAAGGTAAACATCAGGTAACCAAGAAGCCCTTTCCTTGGTTACCCGATATTTACATTAGTTACTAGCACTGCCGCTCTCACGCTGCCAGTGCCAGCTCCCTGCACACAGCCAGAGTACACATCGGATTAATTACCCGATGTTTACTCCAGCTACGTGAGCAGGCAGCCGGCACTGGCAGCGTGAGAGCACACCACTTAGCGCTGGCTCCCTGCACACGGAGCCGGAGTACACATCGGGTAATTAACCCAATGTGTACCCTGGCTAGGAGAGCAGGGAGCCAGCGCTAAGCGTGTGCGCTGGTAACCAAGGTAAATATCGGGGGGTGTGGCCTGGCCAGAGATGTGAGAAGAAGCTAAGAGGAGAGCTCCTGGAATTGCTGATTATCCTGACTTCCACTGGGCCGTGGAGAGGACAAAAATCATCCGTGCAGCAACCAGAGACCACCCTGCACTTACTGCACAGCTTGGACGGAGGTTACATGGCTGGGGGGACGAGCAGGAGGCAGAAGGAGGTGGCGGCAGGAATGGAAGGTCCTGCACAAAATGGTGGTGGGACACAGACACCAACCTCCAAAGTAGCTAGAGCTGCAGCCACACATGCAGCTGAAAAACTGTCTGAGTATGCCAGGGGCACAGAATGCAGGGCTCCCACGGTGCACAGGGATGAAGGAGTTAAACTGTGGAGCTCCAGGCAGCACAGCCCTCACAATGCAGTGGAGAAGGAAGGAAGAAATAGTGCAGACTCATTATTATTACAGCAAGGCTTGCATAACAAGCTGGAGCCCCTTGCATCCATGCATAAAAAAATGTCCCACTGAGCCTGCCACAACTCTGCATGGTGCTGAGCCCACTCTGAGAGACATGCTTGCAGCTATAGCTCAAAATGGCTCCATGATGACATCCCTCAGCTCCCAGATGGGCCAAATCATGGAGGAGTTATCAGGTGTGAGACAGAGCCTCCAAAAAGTGAATGACCGCATGATGGCATCAGAGGGGAGAATCAGTGACTTAGAGGACAAAATGCCCCAGGTTACCCGTGACTCCCACAGGCATGATCAGCAAATGGCATTTCTACTTAACAAGACAGATGATTTAGAAAATAGATTGAGGAAAAACAATGTGCGGCTGATAGGTTTTCCAGAAAAAACGGAGGGCACAAATCCGTCAGAATTCTTTGACGGATGGCTGCAAAAAGTATTTGGCGCAGAGGTCCTATCCCCCCTGTATGCTGTAGAGAGAGCCCACAGAGTGCCCACCAGACCCCTGCCTCCGGGAGCTCCTCCAAGACCTGTCCTGGTGAAACTACTACATTATAGAGACCGGGATGCGATCCTAAGAGCGGCTAGAAACAAAGGGTCCATAACGGTGGACGGCCACAAAATATCCTTCTTTCCTGATTATTCAGTTGAAATTTCAAAAAGAAGAGCTCAATTCTCAGATGTCAAACGATGCCTGAGAAATGCACGAGTCTCGTACTCCATGCTGTACCCAGCGAAGCTCAGGGTGGCTGCACTGCAAGAGACATTCTTTTTTGAAAATCCTAAAGATGCTCTCAGATGGCTCGATATGAATGAGCAACGGCTCAGCAAAGTCCACAACATTGATATGTAACCCTTTAAGGACTTTAGGGGTGATGAATACTCGACTTTCTGCTGCGATTACATAGGATTGGCCCAGTGGATAAAATTATTATGATACCCATTGATTGGTTCCAGCAGAACTCCCTGGAAGAGGAGTTTGGGTTTCCTTTCTTTCCCTTTTTCACTTCCAGAGGCGGTTTTTGTTTTTCTCACTTCCCTGCATTTTTCATTGTTCTCAGGCTTTTTTTTTTCCTTGCTTTAAACCATTTTGGGAAGTGGGAATTTTATTGTCTCTCTTGTTTCGGCTTCAGGATGGACTGGTGCCCTCAGTTTCAACGTTTAGGTTGTGGGACAACTGTTAGATACGGGGGGAGGGGGGGGGGAGGGGGGGAGGATGGAGGGGTGGGAATGTCTCTGCAGCTTTAATGATACTTTTATATTTATGTCTGCTAATGGTTATCATGTGGTTCAGGAAGATGGAGGAGGGGTGGAACTCTTTGCCGGGTGTGACTGCTTGCACTACATACGCATACCACCAGGATGGCGGGTAGGATTAACATTCTTTCTTGGAATGTCCGTGGCTTGGGGGACCCCACAAAAAGGGTAGCAGTAATAGAACAGGTCAAATCCCACTTGCCTGCAATCATCTGCCTACAGGAGACACATTTGAAGGGCGACAAAATAGCATACATGAATCGTTCATGGGTGGGTCATTGTTTCCACTCAACCTACACAGCTCATTCCAGAGGTGTCAGTATCTTAGTCCACAGAGCAAATCCCATTTGAGATCATTTCATCCACAGTAGATAAGGAAGGTAGATTCATTTGCGTGCACTGTAAAATATTTAACAAGGAGCTCCTTCTGATAACAGTTTATATACCGCCTCCATATAATAATACTGTTCTGAACAAAATTGCGGAAATTATTAGCAAGACCCCCAATGTACAGGTGGTGTGCACGGGGGATTTCAACAACATCATTCACCCATATTGGGACAAACACAATGAGGGTACTCACTTAGAACACCATCCTAACTCCAAATTTGGGGACACGGTGGCTGAACTGGCACTTTCAGATCTGTGGGAATCAGAAACCCTGGAATCAAGCGATTCTCATGCTATTCCAAACACACAACACTCTGTCCAGAATAGACCTGATCTTGGGCTCGGAGGGTATACTACCAATGGTGGAAAGCACAGAATACCTTCCTAGAGGTTTATCAGACCATTCCCCACTGTTGACACGACTTAATATTTTACCCGGGCTTGATCGTACCCGTAGCTTGTGGTCCTTTCATCCTTTTTGGCTACAGATTATAGATGTGGGCCCGGTTGAACTAGCCCTTGAATACTATTTTCAGGACAACTATACTGGGGAGATGTTGCTTAACACTGTTTGGGATGCCATGAAGGCCTGTCTGAGGGGGTCACTGATACAGGGGGTCAGTAGATCTAAAATTAAGTCGGCACAATTTGAAATTTTTCTTAAAGAACGGGTACAAACGACAGAACAGACGTACATTCTGTCAGGGGATACACGGGACTTACTGGAATGGAGGGAGGCACAAGAAGCATATGACACTCACATTAAAGAACGGGCCACTAACAAAAGACTTTTTTCACAACAGAGATTCTTTGAAGAGGGCGAAAAAGCGGGTCATTTATTAGCGGTGATTGCTAAAGCACAAAGGGGGAACACATTTGTGGGGGCGCTAAAGGGACAAAACCGGAACCATAGTCAATCAACCTGACCAAATTTTGGCTACCTTCTCTGAATTCTACGAACAACTTTACAGTACTAAACTGCAATATGATAGGGAACAGATAGCTTCTTACCTGAAAGACATCCCCTTGCCCTCACTTTCAGATCAGATGAGAACAGGGTATACCTAAACAGTCCACTCACACTGGAAGAGTTGCATTTAGCAGTGTCCTCCATGCCCAATAATAAGTCACCGGGTTCAGATGGGATCCCCACAGAGATTTACAAAAAGTTTGGAGACATCCTGCTCCACCAGCTGCTGTCGACCTTCCAGCAAGCAGCCAAAAATGGCTCCTTGCCCCAATCGATGCGAGAAGCAGTGATAGTTGTCATACCTAAACCTGGAAAGGACCCCCTCATCCCTGACTCTTATAGACCTATCTCTCTGTTACCTACAGATATCAAAATAATACCTAAAGTACTAGCTTCCAGACTTAATAAGGTTATACTTTCACTAATCCATTCGGACCAGTCGGGGTTCATGCCTTCCAGATCAACGGCAGTGAATATACGACGGTTACACCTCAACCTACAATTGCCAGTTGATAACTCAGGGGATAGAGTAATTTGCTCCCTAGACGCCGCTAAGGCTTTCGACTCTATTGAGTTGGAGTTTCTCTGGGCAGTACTTGACAGATTTGGACTAGGGAGGGATTTCATTTCTTGGGTAAGACTTCTATATAATAACCCTACTGCTAGGATCAAAGTTAATGGATGCCTTACTTCTCCTTTCCACCTAGGTAGGGGCACCCGCCAGGGATGCCCGCTATCCCCCTTACTATATGCTTTGGCCGTTGAGCCTATGGCGGCAATGGTTAGATCCAATCCAGACATAACAGGGTTCAGGAGGAAAAAATAGCGTTGTACGCACATGACCCTCCTTTTTCTGGCCAATGCAACATCATCACTGCCAAGGGCAATGGGGGTTATACAAGAATTTGGGAAGTACTCAGGTCTATTAATCAACTGGGAAAAGTCTGTATTACTTCCGGTGGATGGAACCACAAACTCACCTAATTACGTAGACTCGGGTCTACAGGTTGTTGCCCAGTTTAAATATTTGGGGATAATGGTCACCACTCGCGTTGAGGATTATGAGAGTCTCAACCTAACCCCTATTCTGTTGAAATTTAAGGATAAGAAGGAAATCTGGTCTCGCCTGCCCTTCTCAGCAGTTGGCCGCACTAACCTGATCAAAATGATCTGGATGCCCCAACTACTATAAAAGCTACACAACTCTCCACAATGGATCCCACAAAGATTTTTCCATAAGGTAAACGCATTATTCCGGGAAATGATCTGGGGCGGACAGATGCCGCGCATTTGGCTCGAGACCCTGCAGAGGGACAGAAATAAAAGGAGAAGTGGCGGTACCCAATCCATGGGTTTACTATTTGGCGGCACAGATTCAGCACATTCGGGGATGGGAGGACCCTGGAGGGGGGGGGGCACAGTATATGATTCTACAACAATATTTTCACTCCACTAGTCTATACGAGGTTCTAGACGCAGGAGGCTTCGGAGCTGCTGCTTATAGTTGCCCAACCCTACTACTAATCCAAAAACTTTGAGATAAAACTAAAAAACTACAAGACATTCAGGGAATCTCGCAATATACCTCTATATGGAGAACTCCATGGTTACCTAACTTGCATCATTTAGAGGGGTTTGGGAGCTGGGCTTTGAGAGGGATAAATAGATTCACACATATTGTCGAGGGGGGCCAACTCAGAGGCTTCCTTCAGTTGCAAGCGGAGTTTGGGATCCAGAATTCGAAGTTTTATAGTACTTTAGTACGTGCAACTGAGACATGCCTATCAGGCAGAAATCTCTATTACGGGTAGAGCATTGGAGCAGAACAAAGTCATGCAACGCATAGCAACCTCTAGCGGCTCAGCGGGAGTGATCTCTCGTTTATATTGGGATCTATTATATCTGGTGTACCGGAATTGTCCAGTAAACGCAAAAGAAAAATGGGAACGAGCTATATGACCTATTGAGGACAACCAATGGGTAGAAATTTTAGAAAGAATTCCTAGTCTATCATTGGGGGAGGCATACAGACTGTCACACCTGTACGTTATTCATCAAGTATATCTCACTCCTAGATTCCTGTTTGATATTGGAGTTAGAACTGACCCCTTCTGCCCGCGATGCAAAATATGTTACGCAGATCTATTACATATGATGTGGTCGTGTCCTGATATTGAACATTACTAGAGAGAGGTGACAGAAATAATCGATAGAGTATATACGATAGAGACGAGCTTAACTCCCTTTGTATGTATTCTGGTATACGTGGAGGATTTACCTTTAGAGGAGGAGG
The DNA here is from genome assembly GCF_048569485.1 of Anomaloglossus baeobatrachus. Classification (NCBI taxonomy): domain Eukaryota; kingdom Metazoa; phylum Chordata; class Amphibia; order Anura; family Aromobatidae; genus Anomaloglossus; species Anomaloglossus baeobatrachus. The sequence goes on from NW_027441918.1 coordinate 253,535, forward strand.
GCAAAGTGGCCGTATCTAGACTATTATATATTGCCAGGAAACTAATCGCTCAACACTGGATCTCGGACCACAGTTCTTCAATATCTGAATATGTCAAAAAAGTTAATTGGGTGATAAATGTGGAGAAAAGTATATATCGGAAAAGAAATGGCGTAATCAAATTTGAAAAAATATGGGCACGACGGATAGACGGGTCAGGGTTGGCTTCTAGGGAACTGATTAGGTTTAGATTGGGCTTACTCTAAATTGATAAGGGGAAAAGGTCGAGAACTTTCTGCAGAACTTATCTATAAGGGTAAGTTCACACAGTGCGTTTTTCGCGGCGTTTTTGCGCGTTTTTCGGGTGCGTTTTTGCCCAGAAAACTGCATGACTTTGCTTCCCCCAGCAAAGTCTATGAGTTTTCATTTTTGCTGTCTGCACACAGCGTTTTTTTTTCAGCTGCGTTTTTGTGGTGACCACAAAAACGCAGCATGTCAATTATTCCCGCGTTTTTCACCGCTTTTTTCATCCATTGAGTGCAATGGGATGTTGAAAGACGCAATGAGAAACGCAAATTGTTATTATAGCTGCGTTTTGGTGCGTTTCTAAGACCAAAAACGCAGCTATAAACGCAAGAGGTGGGTAGTAAAGTGACATGTACAGGAAGAGGATTCCTTCTGTCAGTAAATACAGAAGCGTGAATCCTCCCGGTACCGTCACCGCCGCTTCCACCTCCAGTCCTGTGCATGTATGCTGCCGTGCAGCGCCATGTCTGGGCGGGAGGTGGAGGCAGCTGCGAAAACAAAAGTGAATAGTAGAAAAAAAAAAAAGTCATACTCACCTGTCTGCAGACTCCCGGTGCCATGTCCGCTCCCAGCTCCTCTCACGGTATCGCCGCTCCGGTTGTGTGCAGACGGCCGGGAAACCTCCGATAGTTGCAGGACCTGGCGATGGATCACCTGATGCAGTGAGTCACCTGACGCATCAGCTGATCGTAAGTCTCGGGGTGACGCCAGCGCCCGGCTTAACCTGTCAGCTGATGCCGTTAGGAGACTTCATCAGTTGATTACCGGCAGCTCCTGCAGCGATCGGACGGGATCAGACTCCGCTCCAGGAGCTGCCGGTAATAAGCACATAAGTGAGTATTCTTTTTTCTTTTTTTGCACCGATGCATCATCTGATTGTATAAACTGCTGTTATACTATCAGCTGATGTGTGATGTGATTCAGGCACTTGAAGCTTGCACATCATCTGATCGGTATGCCTTCCAGCAGCAAACCGATCAGATGATATTGGATCCGGATTGGACGGCGCGGGACCCTTGACCCAGGATTACTGCGGAGGGGGGTTCTTTATTTCAATAAAGATGGAGTCACTAATTGTGTTGTGTTTTATTTCTAATAAAAATATTTTTCTGTGTGTTGTGTTTTTTTTTATCTTCACTAGAAATTCATGGTGGCCATGTCTAATATTGGCGTGACACCATGAATTTCGGGCTTAGGGCCAGCTGATAATATAAAGCTAGCCCTAACCCCATTATTACCCAGAGAGCCACCCGGCATCAGGGCAGCTGGAAGAGTTGGATACAGCGCCAGAAGATGGCGCTTCTATGAAAGTGCCATTTTCTGGGGTAGCTGCGGACTGCAATTCGCAGTGGGGGTGCCTAGAAAGCTTAGGCACCCTGCACTGTGGATTCCAATCCCCAGCTGCCTAGTTGTACCTGGCTGGACACAAAAATTAGGCGAAGCTCACGTCATTTTTTTTTTTAATTATTTCATGAAATTCATGAAATAATTAAAAAAAAAGGGATTCCCTATATTTTTAGTTCCCAGCCGGGTACAAGTAGGCAGCTGGGGGTTGGGGGCAGCCCGTACCTGCCTGCTGTACCCGGCTAGCATACAAAAATATGGCGAAGCCCACGTCATTTTTTTTGTTTGGGGGGGCAAAGAAATCCTGCATACAGTCCTGGAAGGAGGATGCTGAGCCTTGTAGTTCGACAGCTGCTGTCTGCTCTGCGGCATACACTATTGGATGGAGGATGCTGAGCCTTGTAGTTCTGCAGCTGCTGTCTGCTCTCCTGCATACACTATTGGATGCAGCTTGCTGAGCCTTGTAGTTCTGCTGCTGTCTGCTCTCCTGCATACACTATTGGATGGAGGATGCTGAGCCTTGTAGTTCTGCAGCTGCTTTCTGCTCTCCTGCATACACTATTGGATGCAGCTTGCTGAGCCTAGTAGTTCTCCAGCTGCTGTCTGCTCTCCTGCAAACACTATTGGATGCAGCTTGCTGAGCCTTGTAGTTTTGCAGCTGCTGTCTGCTCTCCTGCATACACTATTGGATGGAGGATGCTGAGCCTTGTAGTTCTGCAGCTGCTGTCTGCTCTCCTGCATACACTATTGGATGCGGCTTGCTGAGCCTTGTAGTTCTGCAGCTGCTGTCTGCTCTCCTGCATCCACTAGTGGATGGAGTATGCTGAGCCTTGTAGGTCTTCTCCCCCTGGCTCTCCCTCCAGCATACAGTCCTGGATGGAGCATGCTGAGCCTTGTAGTTCTGCAGCTGTCTGCTCTCCTGCATACACTAGTGGAGAATGAAGAACAGATGGAAGAAGGAAATGACATCAGACCTTTTTTTTTTTTTCTTTAAACAATCTTTAATGGCAATGTTCACTGATAATAAAACGCAGTGAGAAAAAACGCAGCAAAACGCAACCAAAAACGCACCAAAATGCGGTAAAAACGCATGCAGTTTTTTAATGCCTTTTTAAAGACGCTGCGTTTCTGTGCGTTTTAGGCGCTAAAAAATGCACAAAAACGCAGCGTCAAAAAAACGCAGTGTGTGAACCTAGCCTTATGATGACGGAGGTTTGGGGAGAAGAGAGTAGCATAGGAACAGGTTAGATTCTTCATCAAAAATGACATTTAACAGTGTACAATGCCAAACAAAGCAAAAACTCAAAGAAAAACAAAAGTCTAAGGCGGGCTTTGCACACTACGACATCGCAGGTGCGATGACGGTGGGGTCAAATTGAAAATGACGTACTTCCGGCATCGCATGCGACATCGTAGTGTGTAAAGGTTCGATGATACGATTAACGAGCGCAAAAGCGTCGTAATCGTATCATCGGTGCAACGTCGGCGTAATCCATAATTACGCTGACGCGACGGTCCGATGTTGTTCCTCGTTACTGCGGCAGCACACATCGCTGTGTGTGAAGTCGCAGGAGCGAGGAACATCTCCTACCGGCATCACCGCGGCTTCCGTAGGATATGCGGAAGGAAGGAGGTGGGCGGGATGTTTACATCCCGCTCATATCCGCCCCTCCGCTCCTATTGGCCGCCTGCCGTGTGACGTCGCTGTGACGCCGCACGACCCGCCCCCTTAATAAGGAGGCGGGTCGCCGGCCAGAGCGACGTCCCAGGACAGGCGAGTCCATGTGAAGCTGCCGTAGCGATAATGTTCGCTACGGCAGCTATCACAAGGATATCGCAGCTGCGACGGGGGCGGGGACTATCGCGTTCGGCATCGCAGCATTGGCTTGCGATGTTGCAGCGTGCAAAGTACCCCTAATTGGATTAATTGATAAATGTAATAATGGTACTTAAGAACTTTTGTCTAGGAATGTGTGGAGCTGCAGATTTGACATTATCTCTCCTTTCTACAAGACTGTTTAATGTTTGTTGGGGAGGGGAGGGTTGGGAGGGGGGTAGAGGCCGGGTAGCCTCCAACGTTTATTTGGTTGTAACTTGTAAAACTTTAATAAAAACATTTAAATTACAAAAAAAAACTACAAAAAAAAAAAAATTAATTCAGCTAATCCCGAAGCCTTCGTCTCCTCTTCTATGGCGGCCTGCAGAGGCAGTGCTTTGCGATAACTTCACTGCGCTGCCCTAGTGGCACGATGACATCTCCTAAGCCATAGACCTAGCGGTCTGCAGCTTAGGAGACGGGCAATAATAGAGCATGGAACTTTTGCTCTGTTACAGGATTGAACTGTAACCGGGGGCAATGTGACGTTGAAACAATTCAATGCGGTGGTCGCAGAAGATTCAGGGCTACAGCTACAAATAGCAATATACAGGACAAACATATCTTATACATGACACACACAGACAGCAGATAATACATGATTCACATTATACTCGCCTCCTTCCTAGCCTCCTGGAGTTCAGAGGGTCTTTAGAAGCACCTTCTCCAGCTGCAGCAGTGCAGACGGCTCTACCCCCTCTCTCTGGTGCAGACGGGAGAAGACAGGACGCAGAGCACACAGGAGGGGAGGGCGCCCTCTGCTGGAGCCTGTGCACCGCAGGAGCAGCAAATGAAAGTGAATTACTGCTCCCTTAGGCGCCCCCTGTGCTGCCTGCCAGCTGGCACCCACTTCGACTGTACCAGTCGCACAAAGCTAAAGCCGGCCATGAATGCAACCCCCATATTCCTTTATATATAGTGCACCCCCCATAGCTCTCCAGTTAGTATAATAGGCTTCACATTGCCTTCCATATATTACTATATAATATAGTGTACCCCAAAGTAATATATATATGATAATACATACCCATATTCCTTCATATATTGTAATACACCCCATAGTCCTCAATATAGTATACTTCAGCCCTCATAGTCCTCCATATATTACAATGCACTTTCCATAAATTTTAATGCATCCCTATAGTCCTCCATACAATATAATGCAAACCCCATAGTCATCCATATCGTGTAATGCACCTGCCATAATCCTCCATATAGTAGAATGCATAATAGGCCTCCATATACTATAATGCATCCCTATAGTCCTCCATATAATATAATGCAGCCCCCATAGTCCTCCATATCGTGTAATGCAACCCCCATAGTCCTCCATATAGCATAGTGCACACCCCACAGTCCTCCATATATTATAATGCACCCCCATATAGTCCTTCACATAGTATTATGGCCATTGGCCACCAGTGTACATTGGTGCGTGTTCTGCAGCTCTGCACATCTCGGCACAGGGGGCACACAGTAGTGACTTTGTCGCGCCCCCCTGTGCTGAGACGCCAGATCTCAGACACAGAAGGATAATGATGGAGGAGGAAGCAGAGAGTTCCATCTTTCATCACTGCTTTCAACTGTGGCGACATCTGCAATGCTGAGCAGGGGAACGAATGGTGCCAGTACTGGCATCACGCCACCCGCCACCCCCCCACCTGGATCTCCGCTTTATTTTTTTATTTTACACCACACTGGGTGGCTGCTAAAACATCAAAAAGCTGTTTCAAGTGTATATTTTTTTTTATGTTTTCTTTGGTGGATTTTTTGTATCATACATTTTTTTATGGCTATAAAACCTTTTTGATCTTATTCACTTTCTTTTCTCCCAGTTTGGGATGTTGAGTAGAGATGAGCGAACCTGTGAAAGTTTGGTTCAGCAGCAGCAGTCGTACCTCTGTAACGAGGCGAGCAGCTCTGACTTTTTTGTGACTGAAAAGGACATGGAGACTGACATTACACAGGATGGTGCTGCCACCTTGTGGACGAGTGCTGAAATTGCTCGAGAGGTGGACGCTGTAAAATCTGATCCCTTTCCACAGGCACTTGTTGTACAGGAAGAAAAAGTGCGGGAAAGAGGACACTGCGCTACTGGAGCTGGACCTGAGCAGACCTGCCTCGGACTGCCCTCATCGCTGAAGTGTGAGGGATTGCCAGAACTGCTTCAGATGTGATACTGGACTAAAGGGACCTCCGGACCGTCTCCTTCCTCCATACCAAGAGACCGTAAGCTAGTCCTCTGGTGAGAGGGCTGAAGATCTCCCCATCTCTCTTCCTTGGAGTCGCCGTCGTTTACCCGGAGTCCAGGCCTGCTACGTGGGAGCCCTCCCTCCTTGTGTTTTGGACTGGTAATATAACCCATAGGGCAAGTCAGGGACAGAATTCTTGTTTATCATCTGTATAATATAGAATTACCTATATGTAAAAATTTGCGCTGAACCACAACAATACATTGAGAAATAATGTTTTATTCTGTTTTATTCTCCACTCACACCAAAAAATATATAGAACCTCTACTAAAACATCACATAACATAAAAAACAAATATACAAGTACTTGATTATGATTTAAAACTACTGAATATAAGTCTCAAGAAAGGGTTTTATATGAGTCTTTACAAAATACACAAAAGCCCATAATATAAATGAATAATAATTTGTATTACTACACCAGAGTCCTCAAATGTCACTTTGAGTCACGCACTTCACATAAGCTGCAGTTGCCTTTATAGGGTTAAATATTAACACCACATCTAGCACATTAACGCCAGATGTGTCCAAAATGTAACAATTCAGCGGGCAATGAAAGTCTCTGCACTATATGTTTGTTTCTTCAGTGCAAGGCTCCAGCAGATTAAAGACAACTTATGCTCTGTGGATTTCAAAGTGTGCCTGAATACAAGTTTACAACGGGACACCACAGATTCTTCCTTTGCAGGCTCCTGGATTCCTAAAAAGCAGATAACACTTCAGTGTTTAAATAACAACTTAAATACACAGGCTCCGGCAGATTAAAGAAATTTCTGCGCTGCCGGTTTTTAATTGTGCCTGATTGCAGGTCCACAGCAGGGCACTGTAAACTTCTCCTGTGCAGGCTCCTGGATTCCTAGAAAGCAGACACCGCTTGATTACCAACCACGGGACTCCAGGGTATGAATGCCTTCCCGGGTAAGAAGTTTGAATGAAGGACACAGTCCACTTATTCTGCCACGGGTAAATTAACACTTTGACAGGTAGACAAGTCTCTATATTGTGGGTTATTATTAAAGGTACCTGATCGCAGAATCTTCAGCGGGGGTGCAGTGATTCCTCCCCTATGTGAGCTCCTGCGTTCCTGTAGTGGAGATACCGCCAAGGCTTTTAGTTTGCAGCAGAGCTCCAAGGTACAAAATCCTTCTAGATTCCGAAGAATTGATTAGGGCATTCACTCTTTCCAGCAAAGTTAAACTTTGGAGGTTTGAATCCACACACAATCCGGCTGTTCCGCCGTAGAAAGAAAGTAGGTGCAAATGAGCTTGATCCGACGCGCGCGTTTCGGGGGCGTTGCCGGTCCCCTTCCTCAAGGATCCTTGAGGAAGGGGACCGGCAACGCCCCCGAAACGCGCGCGTCGGATCAAGCTCATTTGCACCTACTTTCTTTCTACGGCGGAACAGCCGGATTGTGTGTGGATTCAAACCTCCAAAGTTTAACTTTGCTGGAAAGAGTGAATGCCCTAATCAATTCTTCGGAATCTAGAAGGATTTTGTACCTTGGAGCTCTGCTGCAAACTAAAAGCCTTGGCGGTATCTCCACTACAGGAACGCAGGAGCTCACATAGGGGAGGAATCACTGCACCCCCGCTGAAGATTCTGCGATCAGGTACCTTTAATAATAACCCACAATATAGAGACTTGTCTACCTGTCAAAGTGTTAATTTACCCGTGGCAGAATAAGTGGACTGTGTCCTTCATTCAAACTTCTTACCCGGGAAGGCATTCATACCCTGGAGTCCCGTGGTTGGTAATCAAGCGGTGTCTGCTTTCTAGGAATCCAGGAGCCTGCACAGGAGAAGTTTACAGTGCCCTGCTGTGGACCTGCAATCAGGCACAATTAAAAACCGGCAGCGCAGAAATTTCTTTAATCTGCCGGAGCCTGTGTATTTAAGTTGTTATTTAAACACTGAAGTGTTATCTGCTTTTTAGGAATCCAGGAGCCTGCAAAGGAAGAATCTGTGGTGTCCCGTTGTAAACTTGTATTCAGGCACACTTTGAAATCCACAGAGCATAAGTTGTCTTTAATCTGCTGGAGCCTTGCACTGAAGAAACAAACATATAGTGCAGAGACTTTCATTGCCCGCTGAATTGTTACATTTTGGACACATCTGGCGTTAATGCGCTAGATGTGGTGTTAATATTTAACCCTATAAAGGCAACTGCAGCTTATGTGAAGTGCGTGACTCAAAGTGACATTTGAGGACTCTGGTGTAGTAATACAAATTATTATTCATTTATATTATGGGCTTTTGTGTATTTTGTAAAGACTCATATAAAACCCTTTCTTGAGACTTATATTCAGTAGTTTTAAATCATAATCAAGTACTTGTATATTTGTTTTTTATGTTATGTGATGTTTTAGTAGAGGTTCTATATATTTTTTGGTGTGAGTGGAGAATAAAACAGAATAAAACATTATTTCTCAATGTATTGTTGTGGTTCAGCGCAAATTTTTACATATAGGTAATTCTATATTATACAGATGAATTTATTTCTGGGCATTAAAGGGTTTTTAGCCTAGTAAAATTAGCTGCAGAATCATTGCAACATTGGGTCTAGCGCTGACCCTTATTCTATTGTTAATTCTTGTTTATCATTGCTGTTTTTTTTGTGTTCTGTGCCGTGTGTCTGAAGTTAAAGACCCGGATAGCAAACTCTGGTTATGTGTGCTGCTAAGTCAGCTGCGTGTGTCATTGAGAGGTTTACCAGTAAAGAAATATACCCTTGCATAAAATCTGAGCGTGGGGATTTTGTTGGCGCAGATTATGGGAACTCAGCCGCCGTCAGACCTGCGGTCACTTCATCTGGCGTAGTCGGCAGGATCTGTGACCAGCAAAATCCCCTCCCGGTGGTAGCTTATAGTCAGACAGCTCCTCCGGCGTCTATTGTAAATCAAGTGAGAAAGTTTAATGGACGGAATTACCCTGTACGTGAATGGGCGGAACAACTTAGGATAGTGGGGGCAATGTATAATGCTGACCCTAAGACCTTAGCGGAAATGGCTATGCTGACGTTAGAGGGGGAGGCATGGACGACAGTCAGACTGGAGACGGTTAGGGGCCAGCGTACCTTAGATGACTTGATACGGGTGCTAGAGAACACCTATGGGCCGAACCAGATACCTGGGAACACTGCGCTACATGTTCTTCCAGCGTACACAGCTCGAGTGGGAGGACATTCCCCAATATGCGAACGCCCTCCAAGTACTGCTGGAACAAGCCTGCAAAAATGGAGAAAATCTAGCTGGTACATTCTCCCGCGACCTGGTGCTGAGGGACCAATTTGTAATAGGACTGAGAGATCCGTATCTCAACCGCTCATTGCAGGACTTACTCCGGATAAATCCAGCCCTTACGTTTGCTGAGGTTAAACAAGAAGCCATAGAACGTACTAGGGGACCTGTTACGGGAACAGAGACTTATAGCGCTACTTGCAGATCCATGTACAGTACAAATACTCCGAACAGCGACACGGAGGAACTGAAGCAGATGGTGGTGGATTTACAGAAGCAGGTGATGCATCTCACACTAGACCGACAGGCAGATAGGCAAGTGAGACGGCAATCTAGCCGGCCTGTGGGAAAGTGCTGGACGTGGTGATCCCCGTCACAGAGCAAACCGTTGCCCCCAGAACTCCTTCCAACCCGACCCGCAGCCGTTCCATCGAATAGACTCTCAAACACCCCAGCAAGCGGAATGTCACTCGAAACAGCGGGTGGAGCCCCAGGCCTATTCACTAGAATCGCCAAGCCATGCCTCTCAACAGCGGCCACCTTTAAACTAGACACCCCGGCTGAGGAGGCTCACTCGACCGGGAAGGCCAAAGAGAAAAGGAGCCAACAAAGGAGCAAGCTTGCATCAAACAGCCCTACACTGAAAGTAATGCTAGAGTGAGTTGCCGTGCAAGGACTAATGGATACTGGATCCCAGGTGTCCACCATCTCAGAGCAGTTTTACGAGAAATATCTACAACCACGGGCTACCTATGACCCGAATACCGTCATCAAGATCCAAACGGCCAATAATCTACCCATTCCAGTAACGGGAGTAGCTTGGATGAACACCGAAATGTGTGGACAGGACCTTGGAAAGAGGGGGATAATCGTGGTCAAAGAAGGCTTTGGTTCGGAAACGCCCATGATTATTGGGATGAACATCCTGAAAGACCTGGACCTGGTATGGTTTACCAAGCGGGGACCCAAGTACTGGCAGGAAGTTACCACACACGGGGCCACCCGCCAAGCAATCCGAAGAGTGGTTCGGGCCTGCAGCCTACAGCAAATGGCAGAGGAGCAATGGCCCATAGCCACTATCACCGTGCCTCGCCACACTAGGATCACCTTACCGGCTAAAAAGGAGACAATTATCTCGCTACCCCTTAGCACCACAAGACCGCTTGAAGGCGTGGAGGTACTGATTGAGCCACGAACCCCGAGGGAGGGAAAACTGAACCCATTAGTCGCTCGCACTCTGGCTGTCGTGAGGAGGGGAAGAATCCCTGTCCGTCTGAGCAATACGGCTAGTGTAGGCGTCGACCTAGAAGCAAGGACATAGCTCGCCAGAGTCTACGCCCTACCTACAGAGGTGAATCCCAGGGGCCCCCTCCAGTTTGCCCCATCGACAGAGGGAGACTGGACAGTGACTGTGTCCACCATGGCCACCGCCACAGATGACACTGAAGCTGGAAAGGAGCTGCTAGAGAATTGTCAGCTGGATACATCCCAATACTCTAAACAGGAAGTGTCACAGGTGGAACAACTACTACAGGAACACCAGGGAGTCCTTTGCCCGGCATGACACCGACTTTGGATGCACCACCAGTATCTAACACGAGATCCCTACGGGTAGCGCTTCTCCTATCCGTGAGAGATACCGGCAGATACCACCCCAGCAATACCAAGAAGTGAAAAGCCTCCTGAATTCCATGCTCCATGCCGGAGTGGTACAAGATAGCCAGAGCCCCTGGGCTGCACCGGTGGTAATAGTTAAAAAGAAAGACGGATCCCTGAGGTTCTGTGTGGACTACCGCCGCCTGAATGCTTGCACCATCCGGGACTCATACCCTTTGCCGAAGATCGAAGAATCCCTGACGGCTCTGAAGAAAGCCAAGTACTTTTCCTCCCTGGATCTGGCCAGCGGCTATTGGCAGGTACCCATGAGCGAAAAGGACATCCTACCCATGGCCTGTACGAGTTTGACAGGATGCCCTTCGGCCTGAACAACGCGCCGGGAACTTTCCAGAGGTTGATGGAGCGCTGCTTGGGAGACTTCAATTTCGACTTCACCCTCATCTACCTTGATGACATTGTGGTCTATTCAGCCACGTTGGAAGAACATCTACAGAAGCTGGGCCGCGTGTTCCAGAGGTTAAGGGAACATGGCTTGAAGTTGAAACCCAGCAAGTGCCGTCTTCTACAGCAGGAGATCGATTACCTGGGCCACAGGATCTCGGCCGAAGGTGTACAACCATCGCCGGAGAAAATAGCCGCCGTACGGGACTGGCCCCAGCCCACAACTGTCAAGGAGGACAGGGCTTTCCTGGGACTGGCAGGCTACTACCGTCGGTTCGTCAAGAACTTCGCCCGGCTTGCAGCACCACTGCACGACCTGCTTCGAGGGACCACCAACAGTCCCAGAGGACGCCGCATCAACAATTGGGGGCCTACCCAAGAAGAGTCCTTCCAAGCTCTAAAGGGTGCCTTGACGTCGTCCCCCATCCTGGCATATGCAGATTACACCCTGCCCTTTCAATTACATACTGACGCCAGCCTACAGGGTCTGGGGGCAGTACTCTCACAGGTACAAGAAGGCAAGGAACGTGTTGTAGCCTATGCCAGTAGGTCCCTAGATGAAGGTGAAAAGAATCCCACCAATTACAGTTCATTCCGCCTGGAGCTGTTAGCCTTGATGTGGGCAATGACTGAGACATTTGCCGGATATCTGACGGGGACAGAAGTACTAGTCTTGACGGACAACAACCCTTTGACCCACTTAGAAAATGCGAAACTTGGGGCTATGGAGCAGCGATGGATGGCTCGGCTCTCCAAGTTTAACTACAAGATTAAATATAGAGCTGGGGCTGAAAATCAGAATGCGGACAGCCTGTCCAGAAGGACATCCCCCTAGCCCACTAAGGACCGGGACGAAGAGCTGGAAGGAGACAAGATGCCTGACTTCGCAAGACTAGCCCAGCAGATGATGGATTGCCGCCAGTATGCGGTGGAGGAGGCTGGCACTCCAGTAGGGTCCCCACTGTCCCCACAGGAATGGTGCAGAATCCAGGACCGGAATGCTGAATGTGCCCTACTCAAACAATGGGTGAAGCAGCAGCAGAAGACGTCCTCTGACACGCGGTCACGACTGTCCACCAGTACCCTGACCCTGCTCAGCCAATGGGATCATCTGATTCTGAGAGAAGGAATGCTATACCGGAGGATCTTCCTATCCCACATGCTGGAGGAGTGCCTACAGGTTGTAGTGCCGGCCCAAATGGCCCGTGAGATGGTGGGAGAAGCACACAAGAGGAACGACCACTTTGGAATAGACAAGACCTTCCGGTGGATCCAACAGTCCATCTACTGTCCGGGACTCCGCAAGCTGGTTGAAGATGTCTGCCAAGCCTGTTGCACCTGTGAGCTTTACAAGTCTGCTGAGCAGCGTGCACCTGTCCAAACAGTTGAGACATCCCGGTCCCTTGAGCTGTTGATGGTGGACTACCTGTCGATTGGGACGGCGAGTGGTGGCTACCAATACTGTCTGGTTATGGTAGACCATTTCACAAAATTCACAGTTGCTGTTGCTACCAAAGATCAGACTGCCGAGTCAGCTGCGCGGGCCATCTGTAGACAGTTCATCCAGGTCTATGGGTGTCCGGAGAGGTTGCACTCTGATCAGGGGGCTTGTTTTGAAGGTCAAATTATCGAGGAGCTGCATTGGATGTATGGGATCCAGAAGTCCAGAACCACCCACAGGGGAATGGTGCGTGAGAGCGCTTTAACCGGACTCTACTCCAGTTGATCCGCACCTTAGCCGATGACAAGAAAGACCAATGGCCCCAATTCCTCCCGGATCTAGTGTGGGCCTACAACAATCAAGTCCACTCCGTGACGGGCTTTACCCCACACACCCTTCTCTTTGGCCACCCAGGAAAAGGGGTCCATGACCTAAACCTGACCAGTCCTGGAAAAGATACCGGCGGTACCTATCCATCCTGGCTACACACTCATCGTCAGAAGATGGAAACTGTATACCGACTGGTAGGCCAACAAATCCAGGGCCAGAGACATGCTGACCCGCTCCCCGTACAGGAAGAACCCTTAGAAGTAGGACAGCTAGTCCTAGTTCGTATTAAGAAGCCTCAAGGAAAACGCCGAATTAAAAAAGAAAAAAAGACATTGCATATAACGCACAACCCATAATACAATATGAAAACAACCTTTATTAGCAGTGCACTAATACAGTTTAAAAACAGTTAAAACATATAATGTAGACAAGATCCTGTACCCACAAGTTTATAATAATCATAATGATTCAACAATTATAACAATACACCCCCGCCACAAGGGGAGAATAGATAGCAGCCTGATAAGACACCTGTAGAGGCAAATAGTCCAGGAAAAACACATGCAAAGAATACATAAACAATAATGAATACCTGGAGGTAAATAACCAAGTGCCAAACAGGTTAATGGCTCTTATATAGGACTAAAAAGGCCGTAGCACCCCAAAACACGCGGTGTGGATCACTATATAGTCACTATATAGTCCTAAGGGCATCGTGGCCCCACTGAACAAGGACACACCATCCACTAGGTCCCTGGCAATCCAGGAAAGTAGCCAATTCCCAGGTGAGGAAGGAGGGCTCACCTGATACAAGCAAGGGGAATCGGTAATGAAGCAGCCTGTGCAAGCCCCAGGGAGGCAGCAGAGAAGTGGAGGGAAGGGGGGATGATACACTGCAAGATCCAATGGAAAGCGTATCCACAATGTGGCAGGGGAACACACCAGGGGTACAAGGATCACCCCACGCGTATCGCCGCCGCTGCGGCTTCGTCAGGGAAAGTGAAGTGCACTGCAGCACAGGTGTATATATAAGAAGAAAAGTGAGGGTTACTCACGATCAGCTGTGTTTGTTGCTAGCGCGCGGTCCGGACCATGTGTGTGAGAGAGGACGCAGGCATGCACGCAGGCGCAGTGTGTCAAAACCGGAAGTGGGAGTCATGGCAACATCCAAACATCATAGACACAGGCACCAAAGCAAGTACGGGAGGGCGGAGAGCTCAAAATAATCAAGCATTGCAGGGGCGATGTCAGAGCACAGAGCCACCTGCACAAACGGCGATATAAACATATAAGCATATAAGTAGTGGCAGTGATTAGAGCCAGAAGATAACAGGACTCCAGCTGTAATTAGAAACAACTGAAACAATAGCAAGGCATTGCAGGGGCGATATCAGGGCACAGAGCAACCTGCACAAGCGGCATATAAACCTATAAACATATAAGTAGTGGCAGTGATTAAAGCTAGAAGATGACAGGGCTCCAGCTGTAATTAGAAACAACTGCAATGCTTGTGTAAGAAATGGAGAGTAAGGAAAGAAGGGCAGAGTAATAAAATCCAAAAGCCCAGCATGAAAAAATAATGAAATACAGAGCACAGAAATATAATGCATGAATTTTAATATTACATATTTGTACGGACCTGGAGTATCAAAGGCCACCTGTGCACATATCTGAAATATATAACCCCATATATACCATGGAGTGCGCACAGGCTAAACACTGGCGTGGGGGGGGAGAGGGGTAGGGGGGGGGTTTGACCATAGAAAGTAACATGCGTGTGATAACCGCATGTCATGTATATAAATAAATATGTACATACGCATACATGCCCACAATTGCGGGGTCCCACCTAAATAAGGGCCCATAAAGCATGGTAAATGTAGGCTGGCATATATATATACATATATATATATATACACACACACACACACACACACACACAAATGTGTGGGGAGGGGGGGGAGGGAGGGGGGTGTGTGTGGGGTGGAAGGGGACATGATACCAGAGCCCATGTAGGAAAAAAAAAAAAAAAACACTGTCATATATATGGCCATGAAGGACCACATAAAGCTATCCCAATATCCCTATAGCCAAGGGGTCACAGTGACTGAAGAACATGTATGGAAAGATAGCCCAGAGCCGGAAACTCAGCCATTTGGAGCCGTATTGAATATCATGTGCTGATGACAGTAATACACTCATAGAGTGTCCCCGAGACTGAGGGATGCTCAAAGGACAATCCCTACAATCACAAATGGGTAAATAATCCTAGAAGCATCCTGGGGGCACACAGAATTCCAACAAGAGTGGATCCAGCAGGTTAGAAACAAAAAAGTCGCACCATATATTTGGTCAAAGCATTATCCCGAAGTCAATTGGAACCAAAGAGTTGCTATAGATCGGAAACATACATACATAAAAAGAGGCTCAGAGTCAGAGAACCTAACCTGTTGAAAAGATGTTACATAACCTAATACAATGTGACCGTAATAGAAGCTCAGGAGACGTCCCAAGCATCAAAAGGTACTGAAGTACAAAGCTTAGAGGACCCACAATGAACCAATTAATCAAGAGAACATGTATCATAATAGAGATCAGCGAGGAAAGTATATAATAAACCATCTATGCAGTCCAATGGCCTACACCGAGGCAACACATCTCAAGTTGGACCTAACAGAGGTTATCTCGGAGTCCAGAAAAAACATGACTGGAAGTGAAGCGAGTCAAGAGTCCAGAAAAATAAGTATGTAAAAACAGGCGACGGTCGAAAGAGAAATGGCGCCAAAAGTGTCCAGCAATAATAGAGTCCACTCGTCCAAAATAATCCGAAGTAATGGTACAGCAGAAACCACCGTCATCCGAGGAATCCGGTGAACAGGAGCTCCTCATTAAGGCCGGAGGGTGAGACACTATTCAAGTTGAAAATCCATTTGGACTCCTGCTGCAAAAGCCATTTGGAACAAGTACCACCTCTGCCATGACCAACAAATTTCTGTAAGCCCAAAACACGTGTATTCGTTGTCTGTCCACGATGATGCCTCAAATAGTGGGTGGCGATAGGGGTGATGGATTTTCCCTTTTTGAGGTCTGCGGAAGCAAGATTAACAGTTGAAAAGTGCTTTTGGACTCTTTTACGAAGTTCCTGTGTTGTTTGTCCCACATACACAAGATCACAGGGACATATCAAACAATAAACCACATTTCTAGTTTTGCAGTTTATGTAATTAGAAAGAGAGTAGTTCTTAGCATCCTGCGGATTGGTAAAGTGGTTAGCTACAGGGTGCATGTAACTGCAGACATTACACTCGCCGCAGGGGAATGAACCCCTCAAGAGTGTACCCCTGTTAAGCCTGGTTGTGGGCCTTACAAAGTGGCTCCTAGTAATAAGGTCCCTCAAATTAGGGGCCCGTCGTGCTGTGATTTGCGGAGTTGGATTAACTATATCCATAGTTTGCAAATCCAAGGTTAACGTTGACCAGCGGTTCTGCAGTATGTCCCTGATCCTTCCCCACTGATCATTAAAAGTGGTAATAAATCTCACCTTACTATCAGTCCGTTTGGGAGTTGGTACAATCAGAGAAGCTTGTGATTCAGATTGCGCTCTCTGGTAGGCCCTCGACAGAACCCTCCCAGGATAACCACGGGCTCGGAACCTGTTGGTTAGTAATTTAGCCTGTTGCTGGAAATCACGGTCATCAGAACAATTTCGCCTAATCCGGAGAAACTGACCTGTAGGTACTCCATTCTTTATATGTTGTGGATGAAAGCTCTGATATTCCAAAAGGCTGTTGGTAGCCGTATGTTTCCGGAATAATGTCGTCGCCAGATGGTCCCCCTGAATAGAAACGGAAAGATCCAAGAAGGGCAAAGCAGTGGATGAGATGTTATGGGTCAAGAAGATATTAAGAGAATTCTTGTTGAGAGATGCAATAAACTCATCACATTCATCTTTAGTTCCTGCCCATATGAAAAAGACATCATCAATATAGCGATACCAATGACGAACCCTATCTTTGAAGATGGTTAAGGGGAAAACCTGGGTGGCCTCCCACCAACCTAAAAATAGATTGGCGAAGGCCGGCGCACAACGTGCACCCATGGCGACGCCTGAAATTTGCTTATAAAATTTCCTGTCAAACAGGAAATAATTATGCCGGAGCAAAAAATCCAAAAGGTCTATAAGGAAGGAATCGTGCATCCGATCAGACCTTCCCTGCTTGTCCAAAAAGTACTCAACAGCGTGCATACCGTCCTCGTGCCTGATATTGGAGTACAAAGACTCCACATCGCAGGTGACCAAAAGTGCCCGCGATGGGAGCTTGATACTTCTGCAAATATGGATAAAATTTGAAGTATCCTGCACGAAGGAGGGTAGTCTGGTGACCATAGGCTGCAGGAAGAAATCTACATAAATGTTAGCCTTTTCAAACAGGCTCCCAATACTCGCCACGATAGGTCTTCCGGGCGGTTGAATGGTGGACTTGTGAACCTTGGGCAACATATAGAAGGTGGGAATAAATCGGATGTTCAACCCACATAAATTTCTTCTCATAGGTAGAAATAACACCAACCTGATGTGCAGAATCCAGAAGGTGGCGAAACCTGGTCATGAAGACAGTAGTCGGGTCTGATGGCAACCTGCTATAATAAACAGAGTTATTAAGTTGCCTATAGGCCTCCTCCAAATACATGTTGGTGGGCCAGACGACCACGTTGCCACCTTTGTCGGCCTCTTTAATAATCAGGTTCCCGTTCGATCTGAGGTCACTTATAGCTTTTTTCTCCTAAATAGTAAGGTTAGGAGCCCTGGGATTACCCATAGTCAATTTCAAAAAGTCAGCCTTGACCTGTTCGAAGAACAGTCTGATGGCTGGTACAATGGAAAAAGAAGGAGCCACAGAGGATTTATTCTTGTGGGGAAACTTACCCCTGATGGTATCCGTTTCGTTTACCTGTAACAGATCCAATAAATCACGGAAAACCTGCTGTTCAACTGGTTCCAATGAATCAATGACCTCAGGTCTTCTGTATAGAACTTGAAGAGTAAGGCGTCTGCAAAAGAGGTAAAGATCCTTAATCAGAGTAAACTTGTCCAACCCATGTGAGGGTGAAAAGGTGAGTCCCCTCTTTAAAACAGAGATCTCATGGGAGGATAAGGTATAGTCAGATAGGTTGATTACCTGAAGTGCATCATCGCCCTCCTGGGTCGACAAGACCGGAAGGATGCCTAGTTCCGCTGTTTCGGCCTCGCACCCTGCCTGTAATAATTCGTCTGTTTGCGGGCTCTGGTAGTTCTTCTTGTGAAGGCCCCTGTTGCGGCCCCCTCGTCTCGTCCGATGTCTGTGTCGCTTCCGGTGGTAGATAAAAAAATCGCTAGAACTAGCCTCCCTGGAGTTGGTATAGCCCTCTGGATTAGTGGGGAATGACCTATTAGGCTTGGCATTGCGACCGTTGCCTCTATGTTTCCATTTCAAAATGGTTTTGTTGTCAAAGTCCATGCGGTCCCTCTGGAATTTTTTACGTTTTTTTGTCAATGATTTCTTGCTCGTACCGATCCATAGAATCCTTAAGTCTGCTCTGGAATGCAGCAACATCTGCGAGATTATCCAGTTTACCAAGCTTAGATTCAAGATCTTTAATATTTGTTTTGGTGGTAGCCAAGGTGGTAGTCAAGGAGCATGTTTATTAAGATATTAGAACACTTGAGCAATCCTTGTTCCCAGGTGTCCTGGAAAGCCAAGGAAGGCTCCCAGGCAGGAAAAATAGAGACACGCAATCCACGGGGAACAATACCAGCCCTGAGGTATTCCTCGAGGCTGCGTATGTTCCACCATAGTCTCACACCGGTCTTATGTGCAGAGGTCAAATCGGAGGTAAGTAGAGAAAATTCATCCGTTAGCTGGGTGGGTGAACTACCCGACAAAAATACACTGCCCGAACGTGCCTGCCATGTGGCCTCACGCGAGTCCCAATCCATGGGGATACCAACAGCAGCACAACTATTTATGATCACAATTAATGAATACAGCCACCACAATCGGCGGTGTGCAAACTCAGAATATTGAATCAAGGAAAACGCCGAGCTAAGTGGAAAGCTGAAGTCTATCGGGTAGTTGAGCGCCCCTACCCTGATGGTCATGTGTACAGAGTCCGGGGCGAAGATAGCGGCAACTCTCGCACCTTGCACCGGAATATGTTGCACGCCTGCTGATCCCAGCCTGACCCCCTGACCACAGTACCCGGTGAGGACGACACTGCTGACATGACTGACACCATTGACATTACTCGGCATAGTGACCTTGTTTACTCCAGGACTGGTTACCCGCCTGCGCAGACTGGCTCTCCCTCTAGGGAACTGACGGAGGTAGAGAGTGTAACCGGTGATAGAGTGGAGGGAAATCAACCTCTGCGGCGTACTACCCGCACCACTGCCGGGGTTCCTCCTGGGCAGTCTTATAGGGACCAGTATGTATGGCCCGCTTCTCAGCCTCCCCCTGCCACAGCCTCAGTCCTCGCTGCCCTGGAACCTGTGAATGTTGACAGGGACTGCCAACCTTTCAGTGGGGGGATATGTAACGAGGCGAGCAGCTCTGACTGTTTTGTGACTGAAAAGGACATGGAGACTGACATTACACAGGATGGTGCTGCCACCTTGTGGACGAGTGCTGAAATTGCTCGAGAGGTGGACGCTGTAAAATCTGATCCCCTCCCACAGGCACTTGTTGTACAGGAAGAAAAAGTGCGGGAAAGAGGACACTGAGCTACTGGAGCTGGACCTGAGCAGACCTGCCTCAGACTGCCCTCATCGCTGAAGTGTGAGGGATTGCCAGAACTGCTTCAGATGTGATTCTGGACTCAAGGAACCTCCAGACCATCTCCTTCCTCCATACCAAGAGACTGTAAGCTAGTCCTCTGGTGAGAGGGCTGAAGATCTCCCCATCTCTCTTCCTTGGAGTCGCCGTCGCTTACCCGGAGTCCAGGCCTGCTACGTGGGAGCCCTCTCTCCTTGTGTCTTGGACTGGTAATATAACCCATAGGGCAAGTCAGGGACAGAATCCTTGTTTATCATTGCTGTTTTTTTTGTGTTCTGCGCCGTGTGTCTGAAGTTAAAGACCCGGATAGCAAACTCTGGTTATGTGTGCTGCTAAGTCAGCTGCGTGTGTCATTGAGATGTTTACCAGTAAAGAAATATACCCTTGCATAAAATCTGAGCGTGGGGATTTTGTTGGCGCAGATTATGGGAACTCAGCCGCGGTCAGACCTGCGGTCACTTCACCTCCACTAGTTTGAAATTGACCCGAACGCCAATGGAAGTCAATGAT
The DNA here is from genome assembly GCF_048569485.1 of Anomaloglossus baeobatrachus. Classification (NCBI taxonomy): domain Eukaryota; kingdom Metazoa; phylum Chordata; class Amphibia; order Anura; family Aromobatidae; genus Anomaloglossus; species Anomaloglossus baeobatrachus. The sequence goes on from NW_027441918.1 coordinate 273,678, forward strand.
TGTCAGTTTCAGCCTCCGCCCACATACAGCCAGCCATTAACAGAATACTTCCGGGAGAGGGTGGGCGGGGTTTTTCCATTTTTTTTTTGAGGGGGAGGGTTTGCACATTACATGTAATCACGCTATTGTTATCCCAGTAGAGATGACCGATGTTCGAGGTTCGCCAATTTCATGTTCGAGTGATTTTGGGGGGTGTTCGAGTCATTCGACGAACTCGAATGATTTGGTAAAAGTTCGATAGTTCGAGTTACGTTCAAGAACGGTTCAATCAACAAAAAGCGTAGCTAGTTACTAGCTGGCTTCTCACTGTAATAGTGTGAGTCACTGTGAATCATGATATTATCAAAACGCAGCATATAGTGTGCGGGGTGGGGGGGGTTTAGATCAGTGCTGAAAGAATGCCGATCACCAATTTTTTTTTTTTCTAACCGCGCGTACAGTGGGGTGGGCCAGGCTGTCAGGAAATCACAGACACACACACACAAAGCAAAGTGGATTTTTGCCAGACAAGCAAGGGCATGTGTCATAGGCTGTGCATGTCACATGTACTTGCCCTATAAGATCCGGCCATTTTCCCCGTCGCCTCCATTATCTCTCTGCTGTGGGTGGGTGACAGTCACTGCTCCCGCTGCTGCTATGTGTGCTCTAGACAGACAGTGCAATCTACACAGCGCTTTAGGGATTAGGGACTACTTGTAATTTCAGCCCTTTTCAGGGCTACATTACAGCCGTTCATAGGCATTGTTGCTAGGCAGGTCCAGGCCAACGCTGTGCTGGGCTTTAGATAACAGCGTCTGGCTACATAAACTCAGGCAATTCCTTGCTGCATTTTTTCATTGGCAGGGATAGAAACTGAGGCTTCCTTTGCTGTCCTGCTACCTACAGCACCTCTGCATTCTACACACCTGGCCATTTTTGCTACACAATTTTTATAGCAAACAGTGCTGCCAGTTTTAGGGCCACAGTTGCATTGTCAGAGATAGTCAGTGTTGGTTCTTCAGCTGTCAATAAAGCTAGACCACCTCTGCATTGTACACCACCTCTCCATTTTTGCTACGATATTTTAAGTGTCCAATCTCGTCACAAACAAAATGAGTGTGGCAAAAGGACAGATGCTGGTGGAAAGGGGAACAGGCGTGTTGGAAAGGGAAAAAAAGTTTGGTTCTGTGGGGGAGGTGGTAAAGCTACAGTAACAACTGCTGAAAAAAGGCCATCTCCAAGCAAAAGTAAGATGTCTACTACTTTCCGTGGACAATCCGATGTGCTCCCTTTTTTACGGAACAGAACTACTGTAACAAAGGTAGATGATGCACAAAAAAAAAGAACATGCTTGAATGGATCGGAAGTGCTCCAACAAGTGGCCTCTCCTCCACCTCAACACCCAAAAAACAACAGTCCTCTGAGTTGTCATCCCAATCGCACTTGCTTTCTCCCAGCTCTCAAGTCTCCACCCGCCCTGCAGAGTATGGGGTAACAGAGATGGGTGAGTCTGCAGAGCTGTTCAGTCACACTATAGCCAGGGAATCAGAGGTCTGCTCCCAAGCTACAGTGAGTACAAACCAGGAAATGGTCTTCAGTGATGCCCAGAAGCTTTGCGAGTCTGATTCAGGCCCTGATGACCAAGTTTCTGAGCATAATGTAGACCCTCATTCACAAACTGTAACACCTCTTGGTGGAGACAGTGAGGAACACACTGATGACGATGAGACACAGATACCTGATTGGAATGACAACTTAACTATTCAGTCAGTGCAGGAAGAGGTTAGGTCTGAGGCCGAGGGGAGTGCAAACACAACGGTTGATGATGAAGTTCTAGATCCCACTAACTGTCAACCCACAGTCAGGCACTCGATGAGGTCAGCAGAGGCGGTGGAGGAGGATGAGACTGACGACGAGGTTAGCTTGTGGCTTCCTGGACAAAGACTGAGTACTGGAAGCACGTCAACAACTGCATCCTCAGCCCCAACTCTGCCTCTGAGCACAAGTCGGGGTGGCTCTGCAGGTCGCATGGGCTCTAATAGTTGCATTGCATGGTCCTTTTTTGGCATCGCAAAAGGATCACCCAACTCATGTGATCTGTAGGCTTTGTCGCCAATCTGTAAGTAGAGGCCAAAAACTCACTAGTTTGACTACTTTGTCCATGAACCGTCACATGAATAACAAGCATAAGTCCCAGTGGGAAGCTCACTGTGCTACAATGCGGCCTAGCGGAGCGAGCCAACCACCGTCTGCCCCTTCAACTGCATCCGCGCGCTCTTCATCCTCTATGACTGTGGGGACAGCTGTCACACATGTTTTTCTACGCAGACTTTCCACCTCTTTAACCGCAACAGGCAGTTTGCTTGGCAGGTCATCATCAGTTGTTTTGGAAGGGGAAACAGGTGCTGTTGTAGAGCTCTCTCAGACATCGAGAGCACCAACTTTGGATGAAGGCAATATCATGTCTCCGCCTGCACTTTCCTCACAGACCAGCAGTTTTCCAGGGACACCCTACTCCACACAGTCTCCGCACAGCAGCGAGATCTCGGTCCCTTAGATGTGGACAATTAGAAGGCCATTTCCTCCGAGCCATGACAAAGCAAAGAGGTTGACTTTCACCCTCTGCAAGCTGTTGGCTACAGAAATGCTGCCTTTCCACCTGGTGGACACAGAGGATTTTCAAGACTTTATGTCCGTCGCAGTGCCCCAGTACCAGATGCCCAGTCGCCACTACTTCTCCAAGAAAGGTGTGCCTACGCTACACCAGCATGTCACACACAACATCACCGCTTCCTTGAGAAATTCTGTGTGTGACAGGGTGCATTTCACCACCGATACTTGGACCAGTAAGCATGGACAGGGGCGTTACATGTCGCTGACTGGGCACAGGGTAACTATGGTGCGAGATGGAGAAGGGTCTGCTGTACAAGTCTTGCCGTCCCCACGACTTGTGCGTCAATCCTCTGTATGTGGAAGTTCCTCTACTGCTTCTGCCTCCTCAACCTCGTCTGGGTCCTCCACCTCCGCCCCAAGCCTGCCTGGTCACGCCACCTGCGTTTTAACTGCGCACAAGGAATCCCGCACACCTCCTTACTATGCTGGCAGCAGAGCTCAACGGCATCAGGCGGTCTTTACATTGAAATGTCTAGGAAATAAGTCACACAGCTGAGGAGTTGTGGTCAGCTCTGGAGAGCGAGTTTAGTAAATGGTTGTCTCCACTCAACCTGCAGCCAGGGAAGGCAGTGTGCGACAATGCTGCAAACCTGGGTGCAGCCCTACGCCGGGGCAAGGTGACACACGTTCCTTGTATGGCTCACGTGTTGAACCTTGTTGTCCAGCAATTTTTAACCCACTATCCCGACCTACATGGGATACTCACTGCTCACTTCCGCCGTTCAACCAGCGCAGCTGACCGACTTGCATCGCTCCAGAAGTCTTTCGGCCTGACAATTCATCGCCTGAAATGCGATGTGCCAACACGCTGGAATTCGACCCTCCACATGTTGCAGCGACTGTGGCAGCACCGCTGAGCCCTGGTGCAATACGTTATGACATATAGCCTGGGCCATCGAGATGCAGAGGTGGGGAAGATCACGCTGATGGATTGGTCTCAGATCAAGGACCTATGCACCCTTCTGCACAGTTTCGACATGGCGACGAATATGCTTAGAACTGAAAATGCCATTATCAGCATGACAATTCCAGTCATTTACATGCTGTAGCACACTCTGAACACTATTCGGAGTCAAAGGGTGGGACAAGAGGAAGGGGAGGAAGTACAGGAGGATTCATATGCGCAAGGGATACCAACATCTACAAGGTCCAGGCGTTCAGCATCACAAAGGCGGCAGGCATGGAACGGTGGGGGAGAGGGATTAACAAGGGCGCATGGTAGCAGCCAAAATGTTGAGGAAGGTGCAGGAGACCAAGAAGAAATGGAGGACGAACGGTCGATGGGCATGGAAGACTCAGCAGATGAGAGAGACCTTGGTCAAATTTCGGTTGAATGAGGTTGGGGGGAGATGTCAGAGGAAGGAAGCACGGTTATCACCTCGCCGCCACAAACACAGCAAGGACTTGGTCCACATGGATGCGCAAGACACATGAGCGCCTTCTTGCTGCACTACCTACAACATGACCCTCGGATTGTCCAAGTTAGAAGTGATGATGACTACTGGGTTGCCACACTATTAGATCCCCGGTACAAGTCCAAATTTGGCGAAATAATTCCAGCCATAGAAAGGGACGCACGTACGCAGGAGTATCAGCAGAAGCTGTTACTCAATCTTAGCTCGGCTTTTCCACCATACACCAGTGGTGCACAGAGTGAATCTCCCAGTTGTAACTTAGCAAGCATGGGACTGTCTCGTCATTATCAGTCAAACCGTACCAGCAACACCGTATCTGGTGCTGGTAACAGCAATTTTATGGAATCGTTTCATAATTTTTTTAGACCATCCAATGCAAGGCCACAAGAGACAAGAAGTCTGACACATAGTCAACGGCTGGAGAGGATGATACAGGAGTATCTCCAAATGAACATCGATGCCATGACTTTGTAACTGGAGCCTTGCTCATTTTGGGCTTCAAATCTTGAAAAATGGCCTGAGCTCGCCACTTACGCCTTGGAGATCTTGTCGTGTCCCGCAGCCAGCGTTGTCTCGGAACGTGTCATCAGTGCTGCTGGGTGTGTGCTGACAGATAAGCACACGCATCTGTCCAGTGACAATGTGGACAGACTAACGTTCATCAAGATGAACAAGTCATGGATCCACAAGGACTTTACTACCCCTGTGTAATCCTGGACAGAGTAAAGGCTGGCGTATTTTGGAATGTGCTTCATGCAAATCAACCTGTCAAGTTTGCAACTGGGGAACAACTGATGCCACTGAAGTAGTGTCTGTGGGGCCCAATCTTTGGAAAAAAGGGAGACTGCTTGGAGTCACTTTGCGGTGTTTTTAAAAATGAACCAAGATGAATAAGTCATGGTTCAGCAAGGACTTTGCTACTCCGGTGTCATCCTGGGGACAGTTAAGGCTGTCGTATTTTTTAATGTGCTTGATGCAAATCAACATGTCCAGTTTCCAACTGGGGCACAAGTGATGTGTGTGGCCCAATTTTTGGAAAAAAGGGAGACTCTGCTTGGACTCCCCTTGCTGTGTTTTTAAAAATGAACCAAGATGAACAAGTCATGGTTCAGCAAGGACTTTGCTACTCCGGTGTCATCCTGGGGACAGTTAAGGCTGTCGTATTTTTGAATGTGCTTGATGCAAATCAACATGTCCAGTTTGCAACTGGGGCACAAGTGATGCCACTGAAGTGGTGTGTGGGGCCCAATTTTTGGAAAAAAAGGGAGACTCTGCTTGGAGTCCCCTTGCTGTGTTTTACATGATTTTAGAAGGGCATGACATGCCTATATCTGTGTCTCCTCCTCTTTTTACTCGTCCAGCTCTTTTGTTTTCGCATGAGTATATGTCCTTGTCACTTTCCCATGTGTTTGTGGTGTCTTGGGAGTTGTTTGTCACCTTTTGGACACCTTTGAAGGTGTTTTATATGTGTTTTTATGTGTTTGCCTGCCATTGTTTTCAATGGGGTTCGAGTGGTTTGTCGAACGGTTCGTCGAACGGGGCCTCCGTTCGACGAACCGAACTCGAACGCCAGGGGGGTGGCTCATCTCTAGTGAGCAGTTTAACAACTGCCATAGGCTCGCACCGGGCTGAGCACTGCACGTATCTGAGCACAGCGATGCTGGCGCCATTGGTCAGCTAACATAAAGCATCCAAACGCTTTTTTTTTGAAAGTCGGCATTTAGCTGGAAAAAAAACCAAACACTGAACATTGGGTTCGCTCATCTCTAGTCTTGAGATCCTCTGCTCGCTGATATAATACACTGGGCTCTGTATTGTGATCATTTGTCCATCAGTGTAGACCTCGTATGTGCACACACCGTTTTATAGACTCCGGCGAGTGCGAGCACGACCATGCTCCGGTGCTCGGAACAAGCATTTTGACGTTCGGACGGGATCGACTTGTTTACCAAGTATAGTGAAAGTCAATAGACAGATATATGATAGATATATAGATAGACAGATAATAGTGATAGATAATACAGACAAATAATAGATAGATCACTGCACTGACCCTTTCTCCTGTGTTCTGCGCTGATCTTCAGCCTCGTCTTCCTCATGGATTTATACCAGCTGTCTGATAGATAAATTAGATGGATAGTTAATAGTGATAGATTTGGATAGAAAATAGATAATTAGATAATAGTTAATAGAGATAGATAGAGCGATAAATAGATGGATATGTGATAGAAAATACAGATACATAGATGATAGATAGTAGAAAGATGGATAGAAATATAAAAGATAACATATTTATTCATTGATATGGCACTATTAATTCCACAGCGCTTTACATACATTGGCAACACTGTCCCCATTGGGGCTCACAATCTAAATTCCCTATCTGTATGTCTTTGGAGTGTGGGAAGAAACCGGAGTACCCCGAGGAAACCCACACAAACACGGGGAGAACATACAAACTCATTGCAGATGTTGCAGTCAGACGCGCCCCCAGCCTGTATAACAGCGTGTCTGACTGCAACCAGAGGCGCTGTGTGTGTGCATCTCTTTTGCTGTAAAAATATAAAAAATAAATTAAAATATTGGTGTAGCATCCCCCGTATTATGAAACCCAGCACAGATAAATCATACAGCTACAGGCTGCAGCCCCCAGTCGTACCCTTACCTTGGCTTTGTATCAAAAAATAAGAACCGCCTGCAGCTCTTTTAAAATTATATAATTTTAAAAAAACTGCGTGCACCCCACCTCAATTTTGATACCCGGCCATGATAAAGCTCACAGCTGGGAGCTGGTATTCTCAAACTGGGGAGACTCATGGTTATTGGGCTCGCTCGGTCTAAATATAGCCTGTAGCCGCCTGGAATTGCTGCATGCATTAGATGCTCTAGTCCCAGCACTTTACCCATCTCATCCTGATTGCTGTAGTGCGGTGACAATTGAGGTAATAAGGGGTTAATGGCAGCACAGAGCTGCCACTAAGCCCCGGATTACTAATGGGGAGGTGTTTATGAGACCCCTCATTAATAATATGTAGGTAAAAAAAAATAAACACAAACACCAAAAAAATCCTTTATCTGAAAAAAATACAGAAAAGCACCCCTTTATTAACCCCCAAAATATCCAGGACCGACGTAATCCACACATGGTCCCACAGTGATTGCAGCTTTGCTACACCTGAAATCACAGCGTGTGGCCATAGAACATGGCTTCAGGCTGGAGTCACACTTGCATATGACTCGCACGAGTGCAATGTGAGAAAATATCGCATTGGCCTCAAACCAAAGTTAATCAATGAGGCAGCTCCGATCTGCGTTTTTTTTCTCAGAACCAATCGGACTAAGGAAAAAAATAAAAAAAAAACAAATCACAGAGTGCTGCGACTGCACAGGTATCTCTCCATTGCAAGTCTATGGGTGCGAGAAAAAAAAACGGATGTCAAATGGACCATCCTAGTGACATCCGTTTTTATGGATACAATTCTATCATGTAGCAGAAAACACTGCCCTGTGCGCACTAGAAAAATACGAAAATTACGCTCCCTCTGAAAGATTACCTCACCTGCGGTAAAAAAAAAATGCAGCAAACCGCACCCGAAAACTGCTGTGTGTGACACCGCAGCAACGAGGAACCTCACCTTACCTGCGGCCGCCGGCAATCCAGAAGGAAGGAGGTGGGCGGGATGTTACGGCCGCTAATCTCCGCCCCTCCGCTTCTATTGGACGGCTGCTGTGTGACGTCGCTGTGACGCTGCACAAACCGCCCCCTTAGAAAGGAGGCGGTTCGCTGGTCACAGCGACGTCGCTAGGCAGGTAAGTCCGTGTGACGGGTGTTAGTGATGTTGTGCGCCATGGGCAGCGATTTGCCCGTGTCACACAACCGATGGGGGCGGGTACGCACGCTAGCGATATCGGTAACTGTATTGCAGCGTGTAAAGCGGCCTTTAGTCTAACGCTCTTTAATATCTCCATCAATGAGTGTACACTGCTCTGGAATGTTCCACAGCTACAGGCCTTACCCTCCATGACGCCCAGGTGAAATTCTTGCTCTATGCAGATGATCTCCTGCTCCTGACACCAACTGAGAAAGGCCTCCAAGACAACCTACAAATCTTGGGAGAAATTCAGCTCTATGTGTGCGCCACTGATCAACCTAAAAAGGAGGCCAACATCAGAGAGTTCCAGAAGAGAGAAATGAAGATCGGACCAGCACCTTCATTTGTTTTAAATAACTGCGTTCTTACAGGAACGGACACATACACCTACCTGGGCCTGGAAATTCACCAGTCAGGGAGCTTCAAACAAGCAATAGAGATTGCTATGCCATCCGAAAGAAACTATCATCTGAAGCCACCAGTGAGGGTCTGGCTAAAAAGCTGCTTCAATTCTATCATCACCCCAATCCTCCTGTACGGCAGTGAGGTCTGGGGCCCTCACACTTAGCTCGATTTCACACATCCGGCTTTTTGCCGGTTTGACGGATGCGGCGCACGCCAGTACAGTGTATACAGTACAGTGGCAGCGCGACAAGCGCCGGTCACATGCTGTCATGTGACCGGCGCATGTGACCCGGACGTTACAGCGCTGTCATTGTACTGTATACACTGTACGAGAGTTCGCCGCATACGCCAAACCGCTGAAAAGAAGGGTGTGTGAAACCGGGCTTACCCAGATTGATCAGGGTGGGATTCCAGCCCAAAATAAATATTCAACCTGGAATTTTGTAAGCGCCTTCTCCAGGTCCATCAAATCACCTCCAACAGCTCCTGTCAGGCCGAGCTGGGCAGATTACCTCTACACCTAGCAGTTCTGAAGAGGGCACTGTCATTTCGGTCTCACCTACATAATAACAATCCACGCTCCCATCACCATAGAGCCCTGATACATATAGGTGGTCCAGATGAACCAGGACCCCTGGCACAGCTCTCCCAAACCCAACAGGACAAAATGACCAATCACAGCAGCCTGACAAAAGCCAGAATCAGGAAGATGGTAGACGAGGGCCAGGAGAGGTGTCAGTGACTGGAGGACCGATATCAACACCCAGGGCCGGATTATAGGCGGGGCAGGCGGGGCTTCATCCCCGGGGCCCCCACCAAAAGAGCTTCCAAGGGGGCCCCACCACCAGGGCCATACTTGCCACTAGGCACCTGTCAGCATTTTTTTTTCTTCACACCCGCCCCCCCATTCCCCGTAAAGACAGTCTAATAAATCAGCTGTGTTTTCGGGGGCGGGGTGTTGTTGCACCGCCATTTATTTGTATCTGCGTCTTTAAGACGCAAAAACAAACTGCGGGCACAGGACGCTGATTGACCCTGGAAGTACCAGCGCTTGCACTTTTGGGGTCAGAGGTGTGCATTGCCAATGAGCTCCCTGCTATGTGCTGCGGTCGTACCCAGCGAGGGGCAGAGGGGGCACGGTGTAGTGGGCCGCTGCATCTGCTGTCCCTGCCGCGCTCGTCATCAGTGTGTGCATGCCAGGCACACTAGCTGCAGCAGGAGGCAGCGCGCTGTGCTGTGCCGGCTCTGCTGGGTGCTGTGTGCCGGGCATGTACACAGTGCAGAGGAGCGCGCCGGCGCCGGTGATCGCAGGTTCGTCCTTCCTATTCAAATGTATTTGCGTCTTTCAGACATAAATACATTTGAACAGCGCGGCGTGACTGCGCCCCGCCCCCAACGTGCAGCAACGTGATGAGATCAGCACCTTTCTGACGTCATCACAGTGCTGCGGGCGCCACACAAGAAACATCAGGAAGCGAGCGCTCCATGAAGGAGCTGAAGAGACAGGTTTAATTAATGGGGATGAGTGGGGAGGTGTGAGGACACATAACGGAGAACATTTGTGAAGGAACACAGCTTTGTGACAATGGAGTAGTACTGTATTCCGAGGAAGGGGGGGAAGGAGTGTGTAGGGATGGGGCAGTGTAATGTGTGTCTGTAGGGGGTGCATTATATTGTGTGTGGGGGGACGGGGTAATGGGGGGTGCATTATATTGTGTGTGGGGGAAGGGGTAATGGGAGGATGCATTGTATTGTGTGTGGGGGGAGGGGTAATGGGGGGTGCATTGTATTGTGTGTGTGTGTGTGTGTGGCGGGGGAGGGGTAATGGGGGTGCATTGTATGTGGGGGGAGGGGTAATGGGGGAGCATTGTATTGTGTGTGTGTGTTTATGGGGGGGAGGGGTAAAGAGGAGTACATTGTATTGTGAAGGGGAGGGGTAATGGGGGGTGCATTGTATTGTGGGAGTGTGGGGAGGGGTAATGGGGGGTGCATTGTGTGTGTGTGTCTGTGTGTGTGTGTGTGTAGGGGGTGATGGGTGGGTGCATTGTGTGTGTGAGTGTAGGGGGTGATGGGGGGTGCATTGTATTTGTGTGCGTCAGAGCTCTGTGTGTGTAAAAAGCAGTACTGTGTGTGTGTGTGTGTGTGTGTGTGTGTGTGTGTGTGTGTGTATGAATTAGAGCAGTCTGTGCGGCCCCCCCAGAACTATATGGGTCCCCAGAGCGCTATGTCACCCATCCCAGTAATGAGTACACCACCAGAGCTGTTTGCCACTCCAGTAACGTCTATGCCCCCTGCCCCTCCTGTAATGTGCAGTTAGGTCCAGAAATATTTGGACAGTGACACAAGTTTTGTTATTTTAGCTGTTTACAAAAACATGTTCAGAAATACAATTATATATATATAATATGGGCTGAAAGTGCACACTCCCAGCTGCAATATGAGAGTTTTCACATCCAAATCGGAGAAAGGGTTTAGGAATCATAGCTCTGTAATGCATAGCCTCCTCTTTTTCAAGGTACCAAAAGTAATTGGACAAGGGACTCTAAGGGCTGCAATTAACTCTGAAGGCGTCTCCCTCGTTAACCTGTAATCAATGAAGTAGTTAAAAGGTCTGGGGTTGATTACAGGTGTGTGGTTTTGCATTTGGAAGCTGTTGCTGTGACCAGACAACATGCGGTCTAAGGAACTCTCAATTGAGGTGAAGCAGAACATCCTGAGGCTGAAAAAAAAAGAAAAAAATCCATCAGAGAGACAGCAGACATGCTTGGAGTAGCAAAATCAACAGTTGGGTACATTCTGAGAAAAAAGGAATTGACTGGTGAGCTTGGGAACTCAAAAAGGCCTGGGCGTCCACATATGACAACAGTGGTGGATGATCGCCGCATACTTTCTTTGGTGAAGAAGAACCCATTCACAACATCAACTGAAGTCCAGAACACTCTCAGTGAAGTAGGTGTATCTGTCTCTAAGTCAACAGTAAAGAGAAGACTCCATGAAAGTAAATACAAAGGGTTCACATCTAGATGCAAACCATTCATCAATTCCAAAAATAGACAGGCCAGAGTTAAATTTGCTGAAAAACACCTCATGAAGCCAGCTCAGTTCTGGAAAAGTAGTCTATGGACAGATGAGACAAAGATCAACCTGTACCAGAATGATGGGAAGAAAAAAGTTTGGAGAAGAAAGGGAACGTCACATGATCCAAGTCACACCACATCCTCTGTAAAACATGGTGGAGGCAACGTGATGGCATGGGCATGCATGGCTTTCAATGGCACTGGGTCACTTGTGTTTATTGATGACATAACAGCAGACAAGAGTAGCCGGATGAATTCTGAAGTGTACCGGGATATACTTTCAGCCCAGATTCAGCCAAATGCCGCAAAGTTGATCGGTCGGCGCTTCATAGTACAGATGGACAATGACCCCAAGCATACAGCCAAAGCTACCCAGGAGTTCATGAGTGCAAAAAAGTGGAACCTTCTGCAATGGCCAAGTCAATCACCAGATCTTAACCCAATTGAGCATGCATTTCACTTGCTCAAATCCAGACTTAAGACGGAAAGACCCACAAACAAGAAAGACCTGAAGGCTGCGGCTGTAAAGGCCTGGCAAAGCATTAAGAAGGAGGAAACCCAGCGTTTGGTGATGTCCATGGGTTCCAGACTTAAGGCAGTGATTGCCTCCAAAGGATTCGCAACAAAATATTGAAAATAAAAATATTTTGTTTGGGTTTGGTTTTTTTGTCCAATTACTTTTGACCTCCTAAAATGTGGAGTGTTTGTAAAGAAATGTGACAATTCCTACAATTTCTATCAGATATTTTTGTTCAAACCTTCAAATTAAACGTTACAATCTGCACTTGAATTCTGTTGTAGAGGTTTCATTTCAAATCCAATGTGGTGGCATGCAGAGCCCAACTCGAGAAAATTGTGTCACTGTCAAAATATTTCTGGACCTAACTGTATATATTGTAGCCCCCAGCCCCTCCTGTGATGTATATACAGCAGTCATGTCTGTTAGTGACAGCCATCGTGAAACACAGCTATATGTCCTGAAGGAGCTGGACGGAAACAAGCTGGAGAGGTGAGTGAGGCTGCTGGCGACTTCCCCATATTAATATCTGTAAAGGCTCATGCGCATGTAACTGCTGAATATTCTGCAGCGATTTCACAGCACATGTGCGCGTCAAATCGCCGCAGAAACACTGCATAATGGATGCAGTTTTTCTGTACAAAAAAAAGCCGATTTCATGCACTCTGGCTGCTGCCCCCACCATAGACGGAGGGAGCTGCATCCATAGCGCATGGAATAATTGACATGCTCATTTTATGAACGCACGGATTTGGGTCAAACATTTTAGCACCCAAATCGCTGCGTTCATAAAAGCAACGTGCGCACGTATTATGCACAATCTTCATAGACTGTGCAGGGGACGCAGGACGCATGCATTTACACTGCAGTGCAATACGCAGCGTAAATGCATGGAATTACGCAACGTGCGCACGAGCCCTAATGCGTCTGTGTCTGCATATATGTCAGTGTATATGACTGTACATATATTTGTCTGTTTATGTATTTTTCTGAATTTGTCTTCAAATATGTATATGTACGTATGCCTGTATGTGTATGTGCGTGTCTGTGTGTGGATGGGGTCCACTGAGACTCTTTCAGCCGGAGGCCACAGAAACCTGGAGCCGGCCCGGGCTGCCTTAACATTGGGATCAAAAAATATGTGAGTAAAGCGGGCGTTACATGCTACAATATATCTAACAATGTGTCGGCGGGGTCACGTTGTAAGTGACGCACATCCGGCATCGTTAGTGATATTGTAGTGTGTGACAGCTACGAGCGACCCTGATTGTGCGTTAAAACGTTGATCGCTGACACGTCGTTCAATTTCTAAAGATTGAACGTCCGGTTGTTCAATGTTCCTGAGGCAGCACACATTGCTCCGTGTGACACCCCGGGAACGATGAACACAGCTTACCTGCGTCCTGCAGGCAATGCGGAAGGAAGGAGGTGGGCGGGATGTTTACGTCCCGCTCATGTCCGCCCCTCTGCTTCTATTGGCCGGCCGCTGTGACGTCGCTGTGACGCCGAACGTCCCTCCCACTTCAGGAAGTGGATGTTCGCCGCCCACAGCGAGATCGTTTGGAAGGTAAGTGTGATGGGGGTTAATCGTTTGTGCGACACGGGCAACAAATTGAACGTGCCGCACATACGATGGGAGCGTGTGCGATCGCATACGAGATCGTGTATGTAATTGAAATGTGTAAAGCAGCCTTAACTCTACTTTCTGTGTATTAGTGACAGCTGTGAGTGATCCTGCACTGTATCTGTATTGTAGTACTGTAAATCTGAATGTGGCAGAACAGGATAAGATCCATGTTCATTGGATTTGTATTTAAATGCTACAGTTCACGCTCTACTGTTATGGCTAAAAATGTTAACGTTATGGGGCCCCCACCAGATTTTCTGCCCAGGGGCCCCCACCAACCTTAATCTGGCCCTGTCAACACCTCACAGAAACAGACCACGTACCAGAGACTACAGACTGGCCCCATATCTGGAGAAACCCCCAGACCCCAGAGACCGCAGGACTATGAGCCAATATAGACTCAGTGCCCACAGTCTAGCCATCAATTCCCACACAAGCAGAGCTACAAGCCCAGGGAGGACAGACTGTGCCAACACTGACCTGGAGGCCAAGGAAGGATGAAACCCACCTCCTGCTACACTGCACCAAACACTCAGCAGTGAGGGACGCTCAGCAGTGAGGGACGCTCAGCAGTGAGGGACGCTCAGCAGTGAGGGACGCTCAGCAGTGAGGGACGCTCAGCAGTGAGGGACACTCAGCAGTGAGGGACACTCAGCAGTGAGGGACACTCAGCAGTGAGGGACACTCAGCAGTGAGGGACGCTCAGCAGTGAGGGACGCTCAGCAGTGAGGGACGCTCAGCAGTGAGGGACACTCAGCAGTGAGGGACACTCACTTCAGGAGACTATGATATCTTCCCGGGATTTCAGCTCCATAAAGGAGGAAGAGAAAATATATATCCTGCTGGAGGAAATATGATAAAGGGAACCTGTCACCACTTTTTTGGCGTATAAGCTGCGGCCACCACCGGGCTCTTATATACAGGATTCTACCATGCTGTATATAAGAGCCCAGACCGCTGTGAGAACATAAAAAACACTTTATATTACTTCCCTAACGGTCGTGCGGTGGGTCATATGGGTGTTTCCGTTCTCCAGTGCCGGCGCCGCCTCTTTCGGCCATCTTCATCCTTCTTCTCTAGCCGCGGTGCATGACGCGTCAGACGTCATCCACACTCACCGGCATTCAGGTCCTGAGCAGGGCAGATCAAAGTATTGTAGTGCGCCTGCGCAGGATCGGCGAGTGTGTATGACGTAGACGCGTCATGCACACAGGCTTCAGAAAGAGGACGAAGATGGCCGATAGAGGCGGCGCCGGCACCGGAGAACAGAGACGCCCATATGGCCGACCGCACGACCGTTATGTAAGTATTATAAAGTGTTTTTTATGTTCTCACAGCGGCCTGGGCTCTTATATACAGCATAGTAGAATCCTGTATATAAGAGCCCGGTGGTGGCCGCAGCTTATACGCCAAAAAACTGGTGACAGGTTCCTTAGAAGCCATGGACTTCTATAGCCCCCACCCATCCTTCCTACACTCCCCACCCCGGATGTGGCCCCATCATGCATCGCCCAGTGTAATCCCCCCAATATGCAGCATCGCCCAGTATAAGTTCCCCCCCAATATGCAGCATCGCCCAGTGTAAGCCCCCCTAATATGTAATATCACCCCCTTTGCTGTGTAGCCCCCCCATATCCCCCTTCCTTATGGAAGCCTCCACAGCCCTGTGCTGCAGCTTCAGCCCCTTCCCTGTGATATATACACGAGCTGCAGCCCCCAGTAGTGACAGGAGATACTTTTATTTCTTCCCCCAAAATCCAGTGTGACCTCAGCTCTATAACTAATGAGGAAAAGCTGAATCTTCCCCACCTCAGGGTCAGGATCCGTCCGCTCTGCACAGGGGAGATGCTAGAATGTACGGGCTCCTGACAGGTATGACGTCACTGGTCATGTGATGGGGCGTGGTCACAATGCAGCCTGATGTTTCCAGCCCGAACTTTCCAGACAGAAAAGCAATGTTTATTCTAAAGCAATGTTTATTCTAGACCACGTGGGCACAGAGGTGATTATAATAGAGGCGGGGTCTGGGGGTAACAGCTCCAGATGGGGGGTGCAGGGGGCGGAGCCTGCAGGATTATAGAGGACAGGAAAACATCGCCACGCCCCTAACCCAAACGGTCACGCCCATGACCTGACTGCAGCCTGTACATTCTAGGCTCGACCCTCTGCACAGGAGACCAAGCACACTGCTGCTTCCTGCTCACAGAACTGCCCTGCTCCGAGGAGGCTCCGCCTTTTCTGGTGACGTCATTCTCTCAAAAAATCAACTGCATTCTAGACGCTACCCTCTGGCTACATGGATGTTACATGCTAGAATGTACGGGCTCTTTCACCTCTGACACGTGTTAGGGGCGTGGCCTGATTTCACAAGGCGTGAGGCGACGGTAGTGTCTAGATTGGAGCTGATTCCAGGAGCTCCTCTCATCTATATATATATATGTATATATACTAGCTGTACTGCCCGGCTTCACCCGGGTTAATAACTGTTGTTAACAAAATAGAATGTATTAACAAAAATGTATTCTGCACACAAAAACCACAAAAAAATAGATAGAAATGTAAGTATTAAAAGGCAAAAGCTAAAGCTAATAGAAGCATTTCACAACATAGATTTCAACACCACAGATATTCCACACAGATTTAACTAAATTGGCCAAGTAATGTGCTCCGTCTGTCTCTTTCCCTGTCTGCCTGTCTTTGTCTCTTTTTTTGTCTGTCTCTATCTGTTTCTTTCCCCGTCTCTTTGTCTGTGTCTTTTCCTGTCTGTCTCTTTCCCTGTCTCCCTGTCTTTGTCTGTCTCTATTTCTCTGTCTCTTTCCCCGTTTGTCTCTATCAAGGTCTGTGTCTTTCCCCATCTATCTTTGTCTGTCTCTCTGGCTGTCTCCTTCCCTGTCTGTCTGTCTCTTTCAAGGTCTGTCTCTTTCACCGTCTCTCTTTCACCGTCTGTCTCTATCTCTGTCTGTCTGTCTGTCTCTTTCCCTTTCTGTCTCTGTCTGTCTGTCTCTGTCTGTCTGTCTCTGTCTGTCTCCCCACCGACATCTTATTACCTCACATATAAGCTTCTTATACTATAAATGTCTATTGTTCCTATAGCAACCAATCACAGCTCCTACTAATAACCTGTAGTTCCAGGCTCTATTAACTTTAATGGAGGCATGTTTTTTGGAGAGTAAATGTAAAGCACGGGGTTAAATTTTCCTGTCAAAACATAGTCTATGACGTTCCATGGGTCACATGAGGTGTCTATGCAAAATGTCGTGATTGTAAATGCGACGGGGCGGATACACTTTTCCTTTCACTTTTTCCCCATTATGTAGACAGGGTCAAAATTGATTGGTAAATTGGAACGCGCGGGGTTAAAATTTCGCCTCACAACATAGCCTATGACGCTCTCGGGGTCCAGACGTGTGTGTGTGCAAAATTTTGTGGCTCTAGCTGCGACGGTGCAGATGCCAATCCCGGACATAATACATACATACACACACACACACACACACACACACACACACACTCAGCTTATATATATATATATATATATAACTATATATATATATTATTTTTTTTTTACTAGAAGGTGGCCGGATTCTAACGTATGGGGTAGTCTAGAATGAGTATGTAGGTTAGCAGAGTGAATAATAAGGTAATGAATGGACTGGATGGGTTCGGTGTAATTTAGTATTCTTATAATTGTTTATTGGTTTTAAAATGACAAACAACAGAAGGAACAGTTTTAATAGATGAGTCTAATGTGTAATGATGTCCATGGCTTGTAATGAAAGAAGGCCATGAGCAGTGTAAAGTTAAGTAAAAATATGCTGCTGCTGTGATGTGGTCCAATGCTGGTATTGTGACGCCCTGGAGTAGTCAGGTCGTCCCAGGTAGTCACACACAGCACCACACCCCCTCCCGGTTAGGTGACATCAATCAAACGAAAAAGCTTGTCACCACCCTCCAGGTTTGATGTCCACACCAGGGAGGGTGGAGCCAGGTGGTTGGCTCCACCCACCAATGAGTTCACAGGCCTGGAGGCGGGAAAAAACACAGAGTCTAGTCTAAGTCGAGTTCTAGTGCAGTCGAGAGAAAGTCAAGTTCAGGGGCAGACCTGTGCCAGGCCTGCCATAGACTACTCAGGTGGCTGGGTCGGAGCCCAGTCGCCATTGGCAAGGAGGCAGACGGTGGTGGCCGCCTGCAGGGGCTGGGATTACAGCCGGTGGAACCGTAGGGACCGGGGTCGGGCGATGGCCCGCCGGTACCGAACCGGGGAACCGATTGGAAACCGGAGCACCAGGAGGGGTACTCAGACCAGAACCTACAGGGCCGAGTCAAGTGAACTGATTGCAGACTGGAATTAAGGACCTATCCCACACAAGTCCAGTTAGAAGACAACAGCCCAACCATACAGGGTAGAAGCCACCGCCAAGGTATAGAGACCCAAAGGGCCAGCGTCTTCGGGCAAACGGGCTCCTACGGCATATACAAGTCGGGGAGCGGACTACCGGTGTCTAGGCATAGGAGTCAAACATTCACACATAGAGGTGCAGGAGAAAGGCGGAAACCACCAACCTATTCCGGGAGAAGCTGCAGCCGGCTGCGGGCCTCGTTCATCACTCTGTTTGGTTTACCAGAGACTCCAGTGTATTGTGTCAGAGTGAGTACACCAGTGCCATTGGGCCGCGCACCGCACCGCACCAGCGTCCAGCACGCATCACCCGCTTCCCCGCCTCAGCACCTCCCTCGGGCCCCCGGGTCCATCGCTCCCCTACCCACGGAGGGGTCAACACCAAGCTGCGCAACACCGTCCCCGGGAGGCCTAGTTAACGGCAGCGGTGGTGTCCATCCATTCACCACAACCCGTGGATGGCGTCACGAACTTACAATCCAAACTAAAACCACCGCGGCTGTGAAACTCCCCGTCAAGTCCCCGCGTGTAGCGCCAACCCCCTTGCAGAGCGACATGACCCCCGGGTCCGTGAGAGGCTTCAGCGAACAGGATTGAACCAGTCCACTTACCAGTGGAAGTGCGCCTTGAAGTCCCAGTCAGTAGCGTCCCGCTGAAAAATTGGAAAATCCGCCATCTTGGGCGTGAAAAGTTCCCGCCCAAGCCGTCTTCCCCGAGCAGAAAGGGCGCGAAAGTGAAACCCCACCCCCCAAGAGCACAGCGGTGCAGAAAACAAGTGAAGTGCCCGGAAAAGACCCAGGGGGGACAGAAAGAAGATGTCTGTACCTGCCGGAGATGGTGAAAGGGCGTCAGCTGCGGGAGTGGCGGCGCCCGAAGACGGGAACGTGGCGGCCCTCGCTCCGGTCGCAGGAGCAAGGAAGGCCACAGGTCCAGCGGTCGCCCAGGTAATGCTGATCTCCCTGCCATACGTGCCCGGTGCTACCTGGCTACCCCAGTACGATGGGAAGCCTGACGCCTTACAGGTGTGCCGGAAAAAGATAAACCCGATTCTTGACTTGTATACCATGACTGGCAGACAGCGTGCCACGGTAGTACTCGGGCAGCTGACCGGCGCGGCCGAGCAGGAGACGGAGACCTGGACAGACACGGACCGGGCCTCGGTACCCACTATCTTTGAAAAACTCCAGACCGCCTTTGAAACCCGTACCGAGGCTGAGTTGCGGATGCAGTTCTACCAATGTCGGCAACGGCCCACGGACAGTATCAGAGACTATGCGTTGCGCTTGCAGACGGCCCTCCGGACCCTGAGGCAGGTGGACACCATCAGTGAGACCGACAGCAACAAGATGTTAGTGGAGCAATTTCTGCAGGGACTGGGGTCTGCTGAAGATCGAAACAGCTGCGGCTATGGACTTTGGAGCACGTCGACCTAGACTTCACAGTACTAAAGGAGCGGGCAATCAAGGCCCTGCAAGCACCCACTGTTTGCGCTCCTGACGTGACCTCTTGGCCGGTCGAAACCGCTCCCGTGTCGGTAGCACACCCTCCCTTGGCTCTACCGGCCCCTGCCGCACCTGTTGGGACGATAGAAGCGCTGGCCTCACAGGTCCGGCGCATGAATGAAGATCTCACCCGGATCCTCGCCGCACTCCAGCTCCCGATGAGACTCAAGCACCAGGAGAAGTTCCAGCTCGCCAACAGCCCGGAGGACGTCCCTTGGATGCAGCGGAGGAAGAACACCGACCCGCGGTATGGGCCTCCCGTGTGCTACAGGTGCAACAAGCCTAGCCATTACCCTAGGCGATGCCCGTTAAACGAGCAACCCCTGAGGCCAAGGGCCAATCCTCAGGAGTAGACCACCATGGCCCGGCTGATTGGAGAGACCGGTTTGTAGGAGGCCGCCCCATCATCTCCCTGGCAGTGGACGGCATCCCGACCATGGCACTGTTGGACCCTGGATCGCAGGTAACCACTATGCCTTATTCATTGTACCAGCGATATTGGGCCGATAGTGAACTCGCCCCTCCCGATGATAGCATGACCGTTATTGCGGCCAATGGGCTACCTATGACCCAAGTTGGACTCAGGGAGGTGACTTTGACTGTGGGACGGACCCAGCTGAAACACCAAAAGATGATTGTGGTGCTGAATGAGTCCAGTGACTGTAACCCAAAAGTGGTCCTAGGGACCAAAGTGATTGAACACTGTATGGGAAAGGTGTTGAGCTTGCTGCAGCAACTGTCTGCCACTGCAGGAGGAGGTCGGCAGAGGGCCCTACAGCGTGAAATCCGGGCCCTCCTGCACCGGCAGCAAGTGAATCTGACGGGTGGAGAGATTGGTGGCGTGCGGGTGATGGACGCAGCCCCTTTGGTTGTCCTGCCAAGGAGTAAAATGATGATTTGGTGTAGGGCAGCAGTAGGCCCCCAGGGACAGGATTACCCGGCGTTGGTGGAACCTTCGCCTTCAGAGCATTGGCCCACAGTAATGGTAGCCAGAGGGGTGATTGACGTCAAAAAAGGGAGAGCACCTGTGAGAGTGCTGAATTGCAGGGAGGAAGAGGTTAGGCTTCCCCGCTACGCCACCATAGCTAAGCTGTTTACCATCGATCCCCACGCCGTCCATGAGACCATGAGACGGGTATACAGGGTAGTACGGGAGTATGAGCAGGTTTTCAGCAAGCACCCGCTAGATTTCGGGAGGATTAAAGGGGTCCAACATCATATCCCCACAGGCACACATCCACCCATTAAGGAAAGGTATAGACCGATACCGACAGCACACTATCAATGCGTCAAAGACATGTTGAGGAACATGAAAGAGGCAGGGGCATCCGGGATAGTTGTAGTCCCTGGGCAGCTCCATTGGTGCTAGTGAAGAAGAAAGACGGTACCATGAGAATGTGTATGGATTACCGGAAGATCAATCAGATAACGTATAAAGATGCCTACCCTCTCCCCCGCATTGAAAAGTCGCTGGCTGCATTAAAAACTGCTAATTATTTCTCTACCCTGGACCTCACCAGTGGATACTGGCAGGTGGCGGTTGCACCAGAAGACCGCGAGAAGACCGCATTCGCTACCCCAATGGGACTCTGCGAGTTCAACAGTATGCCGTTCGGGCTGTGCAATGCCCCGGGGACCTTCCAACGGCTCATGGAGTGCTGCTTGGGGCATCTCAACTTCGAGACTGTTCTATTGTATCTGGATGATGTGATCGTGTATTCCAAGACTTATGAGGCCCACCTGGAGCACTTGGCAGAAGTATTCGTAGCCCTTTCCAAGTACGGGATGAAGCTGAAGCCCTCTAAGTGCCATCTGCTGAAACCCAAGGTGCAATACCTCGAACATGTGGTGAGCGCAGAAGGCGTAGCCCCGGATCCGGAGAAGGTTGCTGACATCCAGAACTGGCCGCGACCGACCACGGTGAGGGAAGTGAGGCAGTTCTTGGGCCTGGTGGGCTACTACCGCCGTTTCATCAAGGGGTACATGAAGATGGCCGCGCCTATGCAAGACCTCCTCGTGCGACAGACCAAGAATGGGAGAGCCCCCCGGTCCCCCGTTTGTTTGGGGCGAGAAGCACGAGGAGTCTTTCCACCAGTTGAAGTCAGCCCTGGCGGGAGAAGAAATCCTGGCCTACCCGGACTACGGCCTCCCGTTCGTCCTCTACACCGACGCCAGCAATGTGAGCCTGGGTGCGGTCCTGTCCCAGGTACAGGATGGGAAGGAAAAAGTGATCGCCTACGCTAGTCGAAAACTCCAGCTGATGGAGAGGAACCCCAAAAATTACAGCTCCTTCAAGCTTGAGTTCCTAGCCCTCGTGTGGGCGATAACTGAAAGGTTCAAGCATTACCTCGTGGCAGCGAAGTTTACTGCCTACACGGACAACAATCTGTTGACACACCTAGATACGGCTAAGCTGGGTGCCCTGGAGCAGCGGTGGATGGCTCGACTGTCCAATTACGATTTCACTATCAAGTATAGGGCCGGCCGCAAGAACACCAATGCGGATGCGCTGTGTCGGATGCCGCACCTACCCGATGAAGGGATGGAGGACGATGACCTGGAAGAAATTGAGCTAACCGCATTCCATCGGCCACAAGATGAGAAGCCCTGTGTTAACCAACAGCAGGTGAACTGTAATGCTGCCACCAGGGGGAGCCAGAGCTCTGCAGCAGACGACACTACACAGAGCAATGAGAACAGGAAGGAAATGCACAGCGTTCTCATGCACTGCCTAATCAGCACAGCTGAGAGGCAGAACTGCAGGGTTTGTGAGGAATAGTCAGACAGGCTGGGTCAGACACCGTACGGGCAGAAGCAAGACCGGAGGAGCAAGCAGAAGCGAAGTCAAAGTCGAGCTAAGGTCAGTACCGAGGAAGCAACCGAGTGGGGAATAGGAGGGGGGACACAGGACAGGAGGGATGACCAGGGGACAGAACACAGACAAGGGCACGGGGGCACAGGAACAGACAGATCAGGATATCACTCACAGGACCAGCAATCACAGGCAAAGCAGAGCTAAGCTTATAGCCGGCGCTGGTTCACTGGAAGTGTCAGCTTTTAAGGCATCCAGGGGCCGGAAGTGAGGCCTGAGAGAAGGCTCCGCCCCCTAGCCATGTGGATAGGGAGGTGAATCATGACATGAACTTTGACCCGCTGCCCAACCAGGGATGGCAAGAAGCTCAGGACCAGGAATCTGAAGTCCAGCTGGTCAAAGCCATGATCGCGCAGGGCTCTTCCAGGATGGATCCTGCAGCCCCCTCAGAAGCTCAACGGCTGTGGAAAGAGAGAAATCGGCTGTACTTACATCAGGGGAAGCTGTATAGGGAGATGATCAATCCAAAGACCCATGAGAGGTCCGCCAGGTGGTGGTCCCCCAAGCCAGTGTGCCCAGGGTCCTGCAGGCCTACCATGATGGCGCAGGGCACTTCGGTTGGAAAAAGCTGGAGATGTTGCTGAGAGAGTGGTTCTACTGGAGTGGGATGCAGGAGTCTGTGGAGGCCTGGTGTCGAGAATGTGGTCCCTGCACACTGAGAAAGTGGGACGAAGCCAGCCAGAAGGCCCCCCTACAGCCAATCATCACTCATCAGCCATTGGAGTTGGTCGCCCTGGACCACGTCAAGCTCACGCCCAGCCGAAGCGGGTATACCTATGTATATATATATATATCTACCTATGTAGACCACTACTCCAGGTTCATGGTGGTTGTCCCTGTTAAAGACTTGACGGG
Organism: Anomaloglossus baeobatrachus; assembly: GCF_048569485.1. NCBI lineage: Eukaryota > Metazoa > Chordata > Amphibia > Anura > Aromobatidae > Anomaloglossus > Anomaloglossus baeobatrachus. Next base: position 296,871 of record NW_027441918.1, read on the forward strand.
CCGTACTGCAGCTAGAGCCTTCCAGGCCTACTTCTGCCGACCGCACGGTTACCCGGAAAGAGTGCTCACAGACCAGGGCTCGGCCTTTGAAGCAGAGGTGTTCCAAGAGTTCTGCCACTTGTACGGGTGTAAGAAGATCCGGACTACGCCATACCATGCCCAAACTAATGGGATGTGTGAGAAAATGAATCACTTGGTCCTGAACCTCCTTAAGACACTACCGTTGGAGGAGACGAACCTGTGGCCGGAGAAGTTACCTGACCTGGTGGACATGTACAATAACATCCCCTGTAGTTCCCCTGTAGTTCCACCAAGTGGACGCCTGCGTACCTGATGAGAGCCCAACCGGGGCGGCTGCTCGTGGACCTAGAAATGGACATAGTGGAGGGAAGGGCTTCAGGTGCCTCTAACAACTGGGAGGCCAAGCGGCAGACACAGTACCGACAGATCCAGGAGTATGTGGAGAGGAATTTGCGCCAGAGTCGAGAAAAGCAAGAACAGCGCTTTAACAGGCGGGCTCCAGCTACTCCCTTTGAACCTGGGGATGTGGTACTGAAGCGAAAGAGAAGGACGCATAAGCTCAACGACCAATGGGAAAGGACCCCATATGTCATACAGCCCACTGAATGGGAGAACGAGAAGACCTATCTGATCAGTCGCGACCAGGGGAAGAACACGGCTACCGTTTCCAGGGACCACCTGAAGAGATTCCCGGATCCCTTGAGACTAGTGGATGAGGCTCTGGTTCCCATACCGAGCGGGGAGAAGAAGAAAGAGGTGATTCATACCGTGATAGGCGACTTTCCAGCAGACTGGCCTATGCAGAACGGCGCGGTAATAGTTCCTTGATAATGTTCCCACAACCCGTGGAAGTGAGAGAAGAGACGGAAACGCCCGCCAGCGAACCACCCGAACAAGCACCCAGGGATGCACCTGTGCTACGCCCCCGTAGGTCTCCAACTGCCATACCTGACACATGGGAAGAGGGATCGGTTGTTCCCTCTGTTCCACTACCTCCCACTGACAACACTGGGCCCAGAAGGTCCACACGCCCCAACCTAGGTAGGCCCCCGCTTAGGTATACGGAGACTGCCATTTAGGGGTGCAATATGTTGATTGAGTAAATAGCTGAACGAATGAGGACTAATCACCCGAGGCTTTCACCTGATTAACAAAGTTAAAGGCAGCGGAACCCGGCTGCCAAAGTGACACAGTCCCCGTTGGGACCCTACTACCCGTCCCAGTTGGGACTTTGTTTTGCCCCGTTTTATAAAAGGACAAGGCCGAGAACTGGCAGGCCACCCAAAAACTTTTGGGCATGTAAATAACCCCTCAACCGGCTGTCCGGTTTCACCGCCTCCAGAGAGGCAAACTGGAGGATGGGCCTGCGGGAAGCTGTTGGCCGAGGCCCACCACCACTACAACCGGTGGCTATCCTCCGTGTTAGGGGTCCCCTGAAAAGACCGTGAAACCTGCACCCGTCCTGTTGGGAAAACACCTGGGCCCGTTCCTGGACTGGGGAAATGGGGTGCTGCCCACTTCTTAGGGGCAGCATCAAGCCTAGGTAGTTTGGGTGGGTGACTGGAGGACCCGGTTCCCGTGTTAATAAAAATGTTTCGTAATGTTCAAGTATGTGCCTCCCATAAGGGAAGATCCAAAAAGTTAAAAATGTTAAAAAAAAATTGTACAAATGTTAGTATACTTGTACTATTTCCCGTCTCTTTCTATCTTTTACAGCAAAAATAAACCGGTGATGGACGGGCAGCCCGCAGACGGTCTGCATTAAACCAAGGGGGAATGTGACGTCCTGGACTAGTCAGGTTGTCCCAGGAAGTCACACACAACACCACACCCCCTCCCAGTTAGGTGAAATCAGTCAAACTAAAAACCTTGTGACCACCCTCCATGTTTGATGTCCACACCAGGGAGGGTGGAGCCAGGCAGTTGGCTCCACCCACCGAGGAGTTCACAGGCCTGGAGGCGAGAAAAACACAGAGTCTAGTCTAAGTCGAGTTCTAGTGCAGTCGAGAGAAAGTCAAGTTCAGGGGCAGACCTGTGCCAGGCCTGCCATAGACTACTCCGGTGGCTGGGTCGGAGCCCAGTCGCCATTGGCAAGGAGGCAGACGGTGGTGGCCGCCTGCAGGAGCTGGGATTACAGCCGGTGGAACCGTAGGGACCGGGGTCGGGCGATGGCCCACCGGTACCGAACCGGGGAACCGATTGGAAACCGGAGCACCAGGAGGGGTACTCAGACCCAGACAAAGCCCCGAACCTACAGGGCCGAGTCAAATCAACTGTTTGTGGACTGGACTTAAGGACCTATCCCACACAAGTCCCGTTAGAAGACAACAGCCCAACCATACAGGGTAGAAGCCACCGCCAAGGCATAGAGATCCAAAGGGCCAGCGTCTGCGGGCAAACGGGCTCCTACGGCATATACAAGTCGGGGAGCAGACTACCGGTGTCTAGGCATAGGAGTCAAATATTCACACACAGAGGTGCAGGAGAAAGGCGTAAACCACCAACCTATTCCGGGAGAAGCTGCAGCCGGCTGCGGGCCCCGTTCATCACTCCGTTTGGTTTACCAGAGACTCCAGTGTATTGTGTCAGAGTGAGTACACCAGTGCCTTCGGGCCGCGCACCGCACCGCACCAGCGTCCAGCACACATCACCCGCTCCCCCGCCTCAGCACCTCCCTCGGGCCCCGGGACCATCGCTCCCCTACCCACTGAGGGGTCAACACCAAGCTGCGCAACACCGTCCCCGGTGGTGTCCATCCATTCACCACAACCCGTGGGTGGCATCACAAACTTACAATCCAAACCAAAACCACCGCGGACCCGGCCGTGGAACTCCCCGTCAAGTCCCCGCGTGTAGCGCCAACCCCCTTGCAGAGCGACGTGACCCCCGAGTCCGTGAGAGGCTCGAGCCACCACCCACAGTACGAGAACGGATCCGAGCGGCTCAGCGGTCGCAGCCGAGCCTGCGGGGCGGTGCAGTATGTGCCCCCATCGTGGTGCAGCCACCATCCTGACATGTGCCCCCATCCTGCGGGGTAAGGGCGCTTTCACATATGTGTTCAGCGCAATCTGCCACTATGGAGAGTAGCGCAGTCCGTTATTGCACTGCGCTATTCTCCATAGACTTGTATTGACGACGTTCTATTATATGGAGAGAAGGTATGCACACCAGTGACTATGTAAGGGGAATATATGAAAAGCAGAAACTGCTGTGTGAATAGTGACATGAAAAATCCAATAGCTATATGTAAAAATGAAAATATGAAAAAATGGAATCTGCATTACTGCTATGAACATATGAATAAAGAGAAATTTAGCTACTGAATTGATCAATGCAAAAGAGCCCCAACACTACGCCAGGGGTGGGATTCAAATTTTTAACAACAGGTTCTCTGTAAACCTCACCCATTTGAAAACCACACCCATTCTGTAACTACACCCATTTTGTTACCCACACCCATTTTCACGCACTTTCCTCAACCAAAAATACAAGTAATTTAAAGGGAACCAAACATCAGCATTTTCCTATATAAGGTGCAGCCAGTGCAGTACTGGCACTATCAGGCACATTGTGTACATATCATTAGTGTGCAGCTCAGGTGTTTAGGCTGTGAAATTCAACTTTATAAAGTACACAATGTGCCTGATAGTGCCAGTACTGCACTGGCTGCACCTTATATAGGAAAATGCTGATGTTTGGTTCCCTTTAAAGTAAAATCTCCTTCCCCTCCTATACCTTCACTCTCCTGTCCAGCACCAGTTGTTCCCATCACTATCAGTCTTATTGTATTAAACGGTTTTTCTACATTTTTTAAAAATTATTACTAAAGGAGCCCTGCTAAAATTGGCATAGGCGACCTTCCCCATACAGATCTTATCCCATGTGGCTCCTTTCCCCCAACAGATCCCATCCCATGTGGTCTCTTGCCCCCTGCAGATTCCATCCCATGTGGTCTCTCCCCCCTGCAGATTCCATCCCATGTAATCCCCCCCCTGCAGATTCCATCCCATGTGGTCTCTCCCCCCTGCAGATTCCATCCCATGTGGTCTCTCCCCCCCTGCAGATCCCATCCCATTATGGCCTCTTTCCCCGTGCAGATTCCATCCCATGTGGTCTCTCCCCCCCTGCAGATTCCATCCCATGTGGTCTCTCCCCCCCTGCAGATCCCATCCCATTATGGCCTCTTTCCCCCTGCAGATCCCATCCCATGTGGCCTCTTTCCCTTGCAGATCCCATTCCATGTGGCCTCTTTCCCTTGTATATCCCATCCCATTATGGCCTCTTTCCCTTGCAGATCCCATCGCTTTATGGCCTCTTTCCCCCTGCAGATCCCATCGCTTTATGGCCTCTTTCCCCCTGCAGATCCCATCGCTTTATGACCTCTTTCCCCCTGCAGATCCCATCGCTTTATGGCCTCTTTCCCCTGCAGATTCCATCGCTTTATGGCCTCTTTCCCCCTGCAGATCCCATCGCTTTATGGCCTCTTTCCCCCTGCAGATCCCATCCCATTATGGCCTCTTTCCCCCTGCAGATCCCATCACATTATGGCCTCTTTCCCCCTACAGATCCTATCCCATTATGACCTCTTTCCCCCTGCAGATCCCATCCCATTATTGCCTTTTTCCCTCTGCAGATCCTATCCCAATATGGCCTCTTTCTCCCTGCAGATCCCATCTCATTATGGCCTGTTTCTCCCTGCAGATCCCATCCCACTATGGCCTCTTTACCCCTGCAGATCCCATCCCATTATGGCCCCTTTCCCCCTGCAGATCCCATCCCATTATGGCCCCTTTCTCCATGCAAATACCATCCTATTATTGCCTCCTCTCCCCATAGAGCCACATATAGCTCCCATCTTATGCGACCCCTCTCCCTGCATCTTCGGCTCACTGAGCGCTTACCTGCTCCAAGCAGCGGCGGCCTCTCCTGTGTCTCCCGTCCTCCGTGGCACTCTGCACACTGACGCTGATAGGCGGTAGTAGGAGGAGCTACCTCTTCTCACTGCCATGACCTGTCTGCAGCGTCATCGCGTCGCTGCTTGCCGGGTCAGGGAACAGACAGGCTGCACTGAACCAGGAAGTGCGGCGCGGAGGTACGGGGATTCATTTGTGCTAGAGTCTTAAAGAGACACTAGCACAAATGAATACAGGGAACCGGATTGCTGGAGCTGTTTCTTGCCGGTTCTGGGAACCGGCTGCTATTTTAACAACCGGTTCTCCAGAAGCGGAGAGAGCCAGCTGAATCCCACCCCTGCACTACACCAAAGTATTTCTCTACGTTGGGGTCCCTAGCTAGTGTGTGTCCTCTCATGCAGTTAAAAAACTTACCGTGTATGGGAAGATGAAACCCAGGCTATATATGCGTATAATGTGGACTGGCAATAGGTGTGGGTGGGGCCGGGTTCACAAACGAAAGACTACAAATCAATCAAGAAATAACGTCTGGAACACCATTCTGAGTCTGAACTAGGTGCAAAAACCCATGGCATCATGGCAGTAATGCGGATTCCATTTTTTCATATTTACATTCTTACATATAACCATTGGATTTTTCATGTCAGTATTCACACAGCAGTTTGCACACAGCAGTCTGCTTTTCATATATTCCCCTTACATAGTCACTGGTGTGCATACCTTCTCTTCATATAGTGTAGATTTTTTAGGTTCAGACTCAGTATGGTGTTCCAGACGTTATTTCTTGATTGATTTGTAGTCTTTCGTTTGTGAACCTGGCCCCACCCACACCTATTGCCAGTCCACATTATACGCATATACACGGTAAGTTTTTTAACTGCATGAGAGAACACACACTAGCTAGGGACCCCAACGTAGAGAAATACTTTAGCGTAGTGTTGGGGCTCTGTTGGATTGATCAATTCAATAGATAAATTTCTCTTTATTCATATGTTCATGGCAGTAATGCAGATTCCATTTTTCATATGTTCATTCTTACATATAGCGATTGGATTTTTCATGTCAGTATTCACACAGCAGTTTCTGCTTTTCATATATTCCCCTTACATAGTCACTGGTGTGCATACCTTCTCTCCATATTGTATTGACGACACACTGTAACGCAAGTGTCTGTGTGGCGCCCCTGAGGCTTCCGTCGCCACAGGTCATTGCACCCCATCCAGAGGTGTGATGCCCCATTCTGGGAGAGGAAGAGAGTGAACTCCGGTCCCCTGGTAAATCCACACTACACCCATTGCTAGGAACACACTGGGACCAGGGAAAGTGGCAGACAACCCTCCCATGCTGCATGCTGGGAGGGGTCGTAAGACCCATCCCTGCTCCTATAGGGTAGAACAGGGCAAATGGGGAGGTGGGAGGAGCCATCTGAGAGCAGACACAGAGAGGAAGGTCAAGATTAGTCAGTCTACCTCAGGGAGTGAGAGAGTGAGGAGCCAGCATGTAGTTGGAGAAGAAGAACGAGAGAAAGGAGGGAGGAGGAGGAGGCCTGCTGGAGGCAGGCAAGGAGGAGAAGAGAAAGGAAAGAAAGCTCCAAGTCAGTCAGGAGCTGAGATACAGAAAGAGACGCTTCCTGGTGAAGATCCTGGGACTCGGAGGGTCCAGGTGACACCACGTAGAAGACAGAAGGAGTCGCAGGGCCACGGGTAGTCTGTATAGCTGTCGGGGCAGTTTAGAGCTACGGTGGCCTGGTCCACAATAACATCGGTGGAGGGATCAAGCTGCGACAGGGGACGGTCCCTAGAGACTGGAGGAGTGCAAAGATCATCTCCAAACAGTAAAAACCGAGGCCCAGGGAATGTTGTAGACTCCCCGGGCCAGAACCCATAGCAGAACTTCCAGAAAAGGGGTAATCAGCCGACAGGTGACCCCCCAGCCTGGAGGCTGTAGTGGAGGCCAAGCCAGGTTTATCCTATCAAAGGCAAGGCTAAGGAAGACAGCAGAAGAAAGAGACACTAAGAGAAGGGTACCGGCTTTTACTCTCAGAATCACTCAGAAACGGCGGAGGTCCCTGACAGCGGTCCCAGCAGTCCAAGGGTCCCCGGGACCCGACAAGAATTGTGAGTAAAGAACTTGAACTGCACCCTTGGAGTGGTCTCTGTTATTTCAGCTGCATAGACATTCACAAGCACCAACTGTGCCCCGGGCATTGCTCCACCTGTGGGGAGCAGTACCACCATTGCTGCCATAACATCACCCCGGAGGCCTCATACAGCAGCGGCGGCCTATTAGCCGCATACCACAGGTGGCGTCACGAACACAAACTTTATTCACCAAGCCACATATTCTACTGACACCCACCAGGGCCACGGAGCCGGGCCCAGCCACCACTGACTACCACCGGACTAGTCTGGCCCGGCACCGGGTGTCCCATAGCCCTGGGGTGGGCGAGTCATCTGCGTTGCTTCCGCTGTATGACGCTGAGTCGTCATTTTGACGCAGCGTCGGGCGGAGGTAACGCTACATTTAGCGTTTTTTGGATCGTTAAAATAACGCACATTGACAGATTCCGTTGGAATCCGCCAAAGTGTCTTATGATTGTCTATGGTGGTGGATTCCGCCGCTATGCTCTAAGCGGCGGAATCCGCTGACAAATTCCGTCACTTTCTACTGAGCATGCTCAGCATGTCCAGCAGAACGATCTAAATCGTTTAAAATCACTCCTGGTCTCTCTCCCCCCTCTCTCATACTCACCGATCACGGGCGCGGCGCTGCACGGCTGTCACAAAGCTCCGGCGGATTTTCCTCTTTTGAAAATGCCGGCCGCTCATTATTCAATCCCGTATTCACTGCTTCCCCCGCCCACCGGCTCCTATGATTGGTTGCAGTCAGACCCGCCCCCACGCTGAGTGGCAGCTGTCTCACTGCAACCAATCACAGCCGCCGGTGGGCGGGTCTATATCGTGCAGTAAAATACATAAATAATTAAAAAAAAAATGACATGCGGTCCCCCCAATTTTGATACCAGCCAAGATAAAGCCACACGGCTGAAGGCTGGTATTCTCAGGAAGGGGAGCCCCACGTTATGTGGAGCCCCCCAGCCTAACAATATCAGCCAGCAGCCGCCCGGAATTGCCGCATCCATTAGATGTGACAGTCCCAGGACTCTACCCGGCTCATCCCGAATTGCCCTGGTGTGGTGGCAATCGAGGTAATAAGGAGTTAATGGCAGCAGCCTATAGCTGCCACTAAGTCCTAAGTTAATCATGGCAGGCGTCTCCCCGAGATACCTTCCATGATTAACCTGTAAGTTAAAGAAAATAAGCATACACAACGAAAAATCCTTTATTTGGCATAAAAGGCAAAAAAAACCCTCTTTCACCACTTTATTAAACCCCCAAATACCCCTCCAGGTCCGACGTAATCCACAGAGGTCCCACGACACTTTCAGCTCTGCTACATGAAGCTGACAGGAGCGTCCGTAGAATACAACTGCTCTCTATCAGCTCCACGCAGCAACTGACGTGAGCCGCGCGATCAGCTGGGCCCTCATTCAGGTGACCCGCGGACACAGCTCTCGGGTGGAGGACTGCAGCTGCGGGTCACCTGAGTGACGGCACAGCTGATCGCGCGGCTCACTGTGGTAACTCAGGGGATTTGCGGTTACCTCTCTCTCTCTTCCCGACCGCAAATCTCCTTTTCCCGACAAAACATTAAAAACAAAAAAAACGCAAAACGTTCTTTTACAGGAATCCGTTACTTTATTAGCTCACTATTTGCAACGCAACCGTCACATGTGTCACACAATGCACTGTGACGGATGCCTCACAACGCAAGTGTGAAAGCAGCCTAATGTGTGTGGGGGGCGGAGTGCGGGGTGGGTGGAGCCGAGCGGGCCCATGGCGCTGAGGACGTCAGTGCCGGGGACTGCATGGCTGGGGACAGGTGTGTGTGTTCAGTGTATACATGCGGAGTGCGGGGGGGCGGAGCCGAGCGGGGAAGTGTCGGGCATCGTCCTGTCGGCCCGTTCAGTTAGGCTCCCTGCACACGCATCCAGGGTAAATATCAGGTAACTAAGCAAAGCGCTTTGCTTGGTTACCCGATATTTACTTTGGTTACAAGCGTACACCACTTAGCGCTGGCTCCTTGCACACGTAGCCAGGGTAAATACCGGGTAACTAAGCAAAGCGCTTTGCTTAGTAACCCGATGTGTACCCTGGTTACGTGTGTAGGGAGCCTTAGCTGAGCCGTCGCAGGCTCTTTAGCGCACACGCTGTGGCGATGGTTGTCACTGTAATGACGTCATTTTGGAGCAAGACAGACAGACAGAATAAGGCAATTAAATATATATATTTATATATATATATATATATATATATATATATATATATATATATATATATATTATATATATAGATGTATTTCTATAGGGTAAAATTCCATTTTGACTTTTACTTTACACCCTCCAGTCCCAGCCGCGACAGCAACATTTTTAAAGAGTGGGTGGAGCCTCACGGGGAGAAGTGTAAGGCTGTGTGCACACAGGGCGTTTTTTTGTTGCAGATTTGGTGCAGTTTGTAGCACAAATCTGCATGTATTTCTTTATGCCAGCTATGGCAGCAAAGTCAATGTAAATGCTGATGTGCTGAGCGCACATTTTGTTTTTTTTTGCAGATTTGGTGCAGAAAATAATCTGCATCTTGTGAATTGTTAGTGCGGTTTTTCCTGCACTTTTTAGCTTTTCAACCCATTGATTACATTGAGAAACACGTATGGCACAAAAACCTACCAAAACGCATGTGTTTTTTGGTGCATTTTTTTGTCAGAAGATACAGATTTCATAGAGAACATTTCTGCACCAAATCTGCAAAGTGCGCCCATAGCCTAACAGAGCGCAGCCAACAGAGTCTTCATAATTTACAACATTGGATTGGAGTGGATTTTTTGAGGACCTCATTTTAGCAACTCCATTCTAGATGATTCACTAGTGAGCCGGCTAGATTGGAGTGGATTTTTTGATGATCTCCATGTAGCCTCTACCAGTAGCATACCACTAATAGAGGCAGGCCACACGACCGCTATGGGGCCCATGAGTCAGGGAGGCCCGATGCTAGCGCTGGCACCGGCCCTCCTCCCCTTCCACGGGCCCCCTGCCGAGGATCGCACTTACATTTATATCAGCATCACAGATGCCAATACAATTGAAAGCAATGATGAGAGAAGGAGCAGAGCACTCCCTTTCTCATCAGTCTTCCTCTGTGTGTCTGTGACACTCTGATGTGTCAGCACAGAAGAGCGCGATGACGTCACTACTGTGCGCCGCTGTGCTAAAATGTCAGAGCGGCAGAACAGTGGACACACGCTGAGGAGACCGGAGCAGTGGAGGAATGAGGAGAAGTGAGTATATTTGTGTATGTAATCAGGATGGCCAGAGGACTATGAGGGTGCATACTACTATATGGGGGTTGCAGAAAAGTATATGGAGGCTGCATATACCTATATGTTGGCACACAATACTATATTGGGTTGCACAATATGGTGGTGCAGTATATAAGGGCTGCATACTAGTATATGGCGGAATATAAGGGGTGCATACTATTATATGGAGGAATATAAGGGGTGTATAATACTATATGGAGGAATATAAGGGGTGCATAATAATATATGGAGGAATATAAGGGGGTGAATATTACTATATGAAGAATTCCTTTTACATCAGGGGTGGGGAACCTTTTTACTGCCAGGGGCCATTTGGAATTTTCTACCAACCTTCGGGGGCCGCACCAAATTATTAACTTCAAAACTACCCTGCTATATTTGGTCAAATAATTAACTCACCCATAGTGTGGTTTTCGGAGCTGCTTCTCTTTGGTGTGGCTGTGATGTTCGGTGATATTGATCATGTTGTTTCTCACAACTGCTTTTCCAGGTTTGTCTCGGTCTGGAGAGACTGGGGCATACACATCCCAGGAGACACTGGGGCATATACATCCCAGGAGAGGCTGCGGCATATACAACCCAGAAGAGGCTGGGGCATACACATCCCAGGAGAGGCTAGGGCATACACATCCCAGGAGAGACAGGGGCATATACATCCCAGGAGAGGCTGCGGCATATACAACCCAGAAGAGGCTGGGGCATATACATCACAGGAGAGGCTAGAGCATACACATCCCAGGAGACTGGGGCATATACATCCCAGGAGAGGCTGCGGCATATACAACCCAGAAGAGACTGGGGCATATACATCCCAGGAGAGACTGGGGCATATACATCCCAGGAGAGGTTGGGGCATATACATCCCAGGAGAGGCTGGGGCATATACATCCCAGGAGAGGCTGGGGCATATACATCACAGGAGGGGCTGGGGGCAAATACATCACAGGAGAGGCTGGGGCATATACATCCCAGGAGGGGCTGGGGCATATACATCCCAGGAGAGGCTGGGGCATATACATTCCAAGAGAGGCTGGGGCATATACATCCCAGGAGAGGCTGGGGCATATACATTCCAAGAGAGGCTGGGGCATACACATCACATGAGGGGCTGGGGCGTATACATCACAGGAGGGGCTGGGGCGTATACATTACAGGAGAGGCTGGGGCGTATACATCACAGGAGAGGCTGGTGCATATTAATCACAGGAAAGGCTGGGGGCATATACATCACAGGAGAGGCTGGGGCGTATACATCACAGGAGAGGCTAGTGCATATTAATCACAGGAAAGGCTGGGGGCATATACATCACAGGAGCAACTGGGGCGTATAAATCACAGGAGGGGCATATATATCCCAGGAGAGGCTGGGGCATATACATCCCAGGAGAGGCTGGGGCATACACATCACAGGAGGGGCTGGAGCATACACATCACAGGAGGGGCTGGAGCATACACATCACAGGAGGAGCATATACATCACATGAGGGACTGGGGGTGTATATATCACAGGAAATGCTGAGCACGTTCAGCACTGGCAGCGGCACAGACAGAAATAGGTGGCACAACAGACAGCACTAGCTGGCGCAACGGACAGCACTAGGTGGCAGCACAGTGAGCACTAGGAGGCAGCACAGAGAGCACTAGGTGGCAGCACGGACAGCACTAGGTGGCAGCATGGACAGCACGGACAGCACTAGGTGGCAGCACAGACAGCATTATTTGGCAGCACGGACAGCATTAGGTGGCAGCACAGAGAGCATTAGGTGACAGCCTGGAGAGCATTAGGTGGCAGCATGGACAGCACGGGGTGGCAGCACAGACAGCACTAGGAGGCAGAAGGGAGAGCACTATGTGGCAGCACTGACAGCACTAGGAGGCTGCACGGGTTACACAGCACTGAGGGGGTACACAGCACGGGGCGGCAGCAATGGGTTTCATACTCACAGTACTGGGGTGGGGGAGGAGGAGTCACACAGCACAGGTCTGGAAGGCATTTACAGCTGTGAGGCATCTGCTGCACCTCTTCTGGGATTGGAGCGCAGCGCTGCTTACCCCGCCCACAAGGTAAGCCCTGAGCATGCGTGCACAGGCCAGGGTTGAGCCTAGTATGTGCGAGCTGCAGTCAGGTCCCGAAAAGAGCTAGTACATTCTAGTATCGGCTGCAATCAGGATCTGGAAGAAGTCCGTACATTCTAGCATCTACCCAGAACGAACTGGGATTTAAAGGATCGGCGGCCGGCAAAAGTGCGAGTGCCGCTCAAGCACTGTGATTCCCTGGAATGTCCCCAGGGGGCGCAGAAAAAGTCATCGTGGGCTGCAAACGGCCCGCAGGCCAGAGGTTCCCCACGCCTGTGTTACATGGACTATAGGAGTGCATTATAAATGGAGGACTATGGTGCTGCATAATACAATATGAAGGACTATGGGTGCATTATAATACATATAGGACTATGGGGTCTGCATTATGATAGATGCAAGACTATGGGGGCTGCATTATAATCTATGAAGGACTATGAGGGCTATCTTATACGTGGACTATGGGAGTTCATTAGAAAACATGGAGAACTATAGGGGTGCATTATAATAAATAGAGGATTATGGAGTGCAGTATAATATATGGAGGACTATGGGGTGAATTATAATACATGGAGGACTATGGGAGCTGTATTACAATAATTGCAGGGCTATGAGTGCTACCTTATACATGGAGGACTATGGGGACTGCATTATAATACATGGAGGACTATGGGGTGCATTCTAATAATATGAAGGGTACATAGGACCCATTATACTATATGGAAGGCTATGTAGGGGCCATTATAGTATTTAGAGAACTATATTCGAGGGGGGGCAAAGACACAAGCTTGGGATGGGAAGGTTTTGTGCTGAGGGAAAGAGGCTATTTCCCTCATCACCCAGCTTTTCCATGGTCTGATATGGGAAATCTGTGTGCTGAAGAAAATATGTATAGCAGAGCATGGGAAACCTGTGTGCTGAGGGAAGGATGTGTAGCAGAGCATAGGGAAGCTGGGTACTGAGGACAAGATAGGTATCAGAACATAGGAAAGCTGGGTGCTGATAGAAAGGAATTTCAGATCATGGAATACCTGGGTGCTGAGGGAAAGAGCCAAATGTCAATGTCATTATACCGTACCCCAAGTGTCCGCGTCATTATCCCATACTCCATGTGTCTGTGTTAGGGGGGCCTAGGTCCAAACTTTGCACTGGGGTCCATCAAACTCTAGTTACAGCACTGCTCGGTACAGGGATGACTAGATCGCAGTTGTTGCACTGAGGTTTGTGATTTCTGGGCACTGTACTGTCTATAAGGCCAGAGTCACACTGTCGTATGACTAGGGAAAATCTCGCATTGCACTCGGCCTAATGTTAGACAATGATGCAGCTCAGATCTCCGATTTTTTCTTCAGCACCAATCGGACTGAGGAAGAAATGTCAGCATGGTGCGATGCAGGGAGTCTCTCTATGGGTGAGTGTGAAACATCGCACTGCGCTCAGATGACATCTGGATATACGCAGAGACAAGCAATGGAGAGATTAATCCTTCCTTCTCCTCTGAACCTGTGATGCTGTTAGGGTGAACACTTTACCAGGGTTCACTTGTTGCCTACTGCCTGACCTAATTGCTGTGGATCAAGTGCATGTTTAAGAGAAATCAACACCAGACAAAAGGGTCAGATGTGAACTCTCTACTTGATCAGATTAACAAGGCAACAAGAGATAAAATTAACCATGCGGCCTCTTATATAGGCTAGGGGCGTGGATATGTTGGGATATGCCCATTTAGTTGGACCGTTCATGGGTCAACCAATGGGCAGATCAGTGGTGATGCTGATGGGAGGGTCTATGATGTCATCTGGGCGGATCTGCGGTGATGCTGATGGGAGGGTCTATGATGTCATCGGGGGCCATCTTGGATACCTCTGAAGACTGGCTTTTGTATAGAGAATCGATTTCATTGAACACACTTCCCACAATCCCCTATGTCCAGAGGTTAATTAAGTATTTGATCCAATGGTTCTCCTCAACAATCCAATCACTGGATCGGATCACAGTATAATGACACTTAACTCACACTCTGTTAGGGCCAGGTGGACGGGCAGACCCAGGAGGTGGATCCACTGGGCCGAACTCCTTGATGATGGTAAGGGGTCCGGTAGCTGGAGCACTATAGGCAGCAGAACAGTCCGTGCACAAGAGTATAACGGAGAAGTCCCTGGGACCACGGAGTCACTGATGGTAGTCCGGGTGACGGAGCTCAGGTTCGGAAGCCGAGAAGATGTCAGGCGGGGTCCGAAACCTTTGGAGCGAGATGACGGGTCACCGCAGGGATCCGAGATGGTACGGACTGTCAGGATGGCAGATAGGCAGCGTTCGGGGTTCGGGATTCGGCAGGACCGGATGGCGAGGCAGGCTCGGCTCTAGAAGAGAGAGAGGTGAGTATCTCACAGGAACACAAGGTGACCTGACTCCTAGCTTGAGAAACACGAAGATCAGGCCCCGCCCACTTGGACATTAAACCCCTTTATACCCTGTACCTGTGTGCATCATTTCCTGTTAATGGACGCTGGCCCTTTAAGAAAGGGTCAATGACCGCGCGCGCGCCCTAATGCGCATGCGCGCGGCCCGAGTGCCAGAAGTCAGAGCAGGAAGCTGAGAGGAGGAAGCAGCAGAGCCGGGCTGGGGCTGAGAAGCCGACGGGCGCCGGGAGCGGGGACCAGGACGCCGGGGACGCGCCGGCAATGGATGCTGGAGAGCGGGGAGCGGCGGTGACCGGACCGAGGGTTCGGGAAGCGAGGCAGGGGAGCCGGGGAGCGTGACAGGTGAGCCGGGGAGCAGCGCAGGGGACCCGGGGAGCGTGACACACTCGCAGCAGAGCCTGATCAGAGTGCCATTAGCATATCGCATCCGATGCCTTATGCTAGTGTGGCTCTGGCCTAAGGAAAACCCTCTTTACAGCAACTCCATTCTAGTTTTCTCAGTACAGAGATGACTAGATCAGAGTTGCTGCACTGAGGCTCATGTCTTATCTCCCAGCACTGTCAAGGAACATCCTCTGTACAGTAACTCCATTCTATCTCACTACAGAAGTGACTAAATCGGAGTTGCTGCAATAAGGCTCATGATTTCTGAGCTTACTGTACTGTCTATAATGACATCCTGTGTACAGCAACTCCATTATAGATGTTTCAGTACAGAGATGATTAGATCGGAGTTGTAGCACCTAGGTCCATGATTTCTGGGTACTGTCTATAAGGACGTCCTCCCTGCAGCAACGCCATTCTAGCTGTCTCACTACAGGGATGACAAGAGCGGAGTTGCTGCACTGAGGTTCATGATTTCAGAGCTCCCAGTATTGTCTATAAGGACGGCCTCAGCCAGTCCATGCATTGTGTTCCGAGATTGTACCAACGTGCATAGATGTCTGAATAAGCCCTTATAAAGATTACATGAAGGCTCCCATAGACATAGGGCTAAAGTTGCCAGGATCAGACAACAATCCTATGAGTATGGGGACTTCCCGACTTACCTCAAGAATGGAAGTAAAGGAAGGGTAGGAACTGGCGTGTTGGACTGTTGCACTGTGGTGACGCATGCGCACTTGGCCTTTACTCTGGCACTCACTTCCTTGTGAAACGACTGTTATTACCTTGTCTCTTCTTTTCACGTTCACATGGAATCCACATTCATAGTGTTTCTAACACACACTATTATTCGATTATGATACAAATATACATTTCATTGGCGCCTTGGGCATTTCTCAGTGTTTGCTTTCCCTTTACTCCATACCTTCTGGTGGAGACTAATACTAATGGTGTATGTGATGATCTCCCACGTCGTCATAGAGTTCTATTCCAATGAAACATATCCCTATTATTTTTACCATTTAATTTTTATTTATTAATTTACTTGAATTTTTTCAATTTTCACAAATTCAGCAAACAGAACCGTTTCTTTACATTTGATTTCAACACACCCTTTATTTAATTATTCTAAATTTCCTTTATACACGCTGTTTCACTTAAAATATCACCAACTAGGAATACTCTACATGAATATTCTCAAGACAATGGGTATTGTGTTATTATTTTTCACATTAATTTTTTCTTAATTGCATTTTTATCGTTATACCCATAACTCGCAGGCACCTAATTCATATGCCACTATAGTGCCGCGTACTAACCTCCTTACTCGATATATATGTCCTATTCTATGATGCTAAGTTCTAGACCCGTTTATGACGTCTCCCAAGATCCATATATTTTAATTTTTCACAGTGATTTTCTCTTTAATTATTTTTTCACAATTTTTTTCTCAATTTTGGTTATTAAATACTCACAAATATTTAAATTTTATTAAGGCTATTATACACTTTGTTTTGATCCATATGTTCTGTTATTTGTACATCAGTTATTGTAACTGTCAGAAATCCCACCGGTATTTGAAATACAGCGGGCGGTCCTCTGGCGTGTATGTTCTTGTATATATAAGGGTTCACCCCGGCCATACTTGAATGTTGATTTTTCTCTGATGTCCTAATGATGGAGACTGATCTCTGAAATGCGTTGACCTGACCTGTGCATAGAATAAAGAGATGCTGTAATATCAACATCGCTGAAAATCTGTGGAAAGGAAGCGCACACAGGGTTTTATCCGATATACAGTGAACGCAGGGAATAGGACAGGTACTCACCTGCTGAAGTTGTGACAGGCACAACTCCTTACAAGCACGAAATAAATGGTGGTCAGCTGCAGCCCCGATGCAGGCAATAGATATAAAAATGGTTTGGAGAAAATTGGGTTAAATGCTGCGCTAAAAACCACAGATCCACGACATAGTAAAATCCTTGTCTTTGAAACGCGTTGACCTTAAAAAATGAAAATAAAGAAATCTGTCTTCTTCAGGACAAGTGCAAAAAGGAACAGCATAACACATGTTGCATGCAGGGGGTGCATATATACAACTGAAAGAAGTAGCCACGTTTACACAAATGACGTCAGCTTTCCCATGACTAAGAATCACGTGGGATGGGCAGGAACATGTGGAGGAAAACAAAGGAGAAGAAGAAGAACAAAGAAAGAAAAAAAGAAGAAAAGAGAAAACAAAAAAGGGGGAGATGAGAGTAAAAAGAAAGAAAGGAAGGGGTGGGAAGGGGTGTATGAGAAAAAAAAAATGTTCATTAATATTGCTCAATTCATAAATAAAAAATTATGAAATAAATGAGAAAAAATTGTTTTGTTTTTTCTTTTGAAATTTATCAATTTAAAAAGTGATAATCAATGTTAAAAAACGTGAAAAGCAAAGAATGGGGAATGTTGGTATGAAAATAAAAAAAATGGAGTAGAAAAAACAAAAATAAAAAAACAAAGATAGAACATTGTATGTGTTACTTCAGGACAATGTTCTAAAGACATGAAACTACAAAGAAGAATGGACAGACTGGTGCTCCGCACCACTGAGATGTGGTGGAAAAACATGTGCGTGAATAGAAATGATAGCCCAAAGAGAAAATAAAATATAATGTGAAAAAAATAAATATGAAAAAAATATGAAAAAAATATATATTGTTTTCACATTATATTTTATTTTCTCTTTGGGTTATCATTAGTGATGAGCGAGTACTAAAAAGCTCGGGTGCTCGAGGCTCGGGCCGAGCATCCCAAGATACTCGTGTACTCGGCCCGAGCACCGAGCCCAATGTTATCCTATGGGAGACCCGAGTATTTTTATGAAATGACCCCCTGGCAGCATGGAGAAACCCTAAAAATGTCACAAAAGTCTCAGAAGAGTGCTCAAATGACATGGCATCAGCATGGGGAAGACCCCTTGAAGCATTTATCACTCAAAAGTCACAGCTGTGAACAATTTTGTCCGCGTTTTACGCCATTTTTACGGACTCACCAGAAAACCTTCCAAAATGACACCAAAATGAATTTTCATGGCGGAAATGGTAAGGGCACATACCCAATAGTGGGATAAAGCTGGTGTATGTTACTTTTTGAGCTTAATACTTGAAAGATTTTACGTAAAACATTGTGTGGCACTCCGATGTCCAAAACGCACGTTTTGTGCTTTTTACTAGCGATGTCGGTCATTTTTTTTTTCATTCTATCTCCCGTCGGTCGGTCTCGCTCTGTCTGTCTCTCTCTGTCTTGTCTGTCCCCCTCTCACAGTCTGTCGGTCATTCTCCCCCCTCTCTCTTACTTACCGTTCCCCGATCACTGCTGCGGCGCTGCACGGCTGTTCACTAAACTCCGGCGGCTTTTCCTCTTTAGAAAAAGCCGGCCGCTCATTAAACAATCTCGTAATCCCTGTTTTCCTGCTTTTCGGCGCCTATGATTGGTTGCAGTGAGACATGCCCGCCACGCTGAGTGACAGGTGTCTCACTGCACCCAAACACAGCAGCCAGTGTGTGTGTGTATACTGTGCAGTGAAATAAATAATTAAATAATTAAAAAAAAACGGCGTGCGGTCCCCCCAATTTTAATACCAGCCAGATAAAGCCATACGGCTGAAGGCTGGTATTCTCAGGATGGGGAGCTCCACGTTATGGGGAGCCCCCCACCCTAACAATATCAGTCAGCAGCCGCCCAGAATTGCCGCATACATTATATGCGACAGATCTGGGACTGTACCCGGCTCTTCCCGATTTACCCTAGTGCGTTGGCAAATCGGGGTAATAAGGAGTTAATGGCAGCCCATAGCTGCCACTAAATCCTAGATTAATCATGTCAGGCGTCTCCCCGAGATTCCTTCCATGATTAATCTGTAAATTACAGTTAAAAAACACACACACCCGAAAAATCCTTTATTAGAAATAAAAAACACTAACAAAGTCCCTCATCACCAATTTATTAACCCCGACAAACCCTCCATGTCCGGCGTAATCCACGGTCCTCCAGTGTCGCGTCCAGCTCTGCTACATTCAGGTGACAGGAGCTGCAGAATACACCGTCGCTCCGGTCACCTCCACGCAGCTAATGAGGTGAGTATAGCGATCAGCTGAGCTGTCACTGAGGTTACCTGGATGCAGCGGTGGATGCAGCGGTGGCCGCGGGTAACCTCAGTGACAGCTCAGCTGATCGCGCTACTCACCGCCGCTCCGGTCACCTCCACGCAGCTAATGAGGTGAGTATAGCGATCAGCTGCTGTCACTGAGGTTAATCGCGGCACCGCTGGATCCAGCGGTGGCCGTGAGTTACCTGACTGACAGCTCAGCTGATCGCTATACTCACCTCATTAGCTGCATGGAGGTGACCGGAGCGGCGGTGTATTCTGCAGCTCCTGTCACCTGAATGTAGCAGAGCTGGACGCGACATTGGAGGACCGTGGATTACGCCGGACATGGAGGGTTTGTCGGGGATAATAAATTGGTGATGAGGGACTTTGATAGTGTTTTTTATTTCTAATAAAGGATTTTTCGGGTGTGTGTTTTTTAACTGTAATTTACAGATTAATCATGGAAGGAATCTCGGGGAGACGCCTGACATGATTAATCTAGGATTTAGTGGCAGCTATGGGCTGCCATTAACTCCTTATTACCCCGATTTGCCAACGCACTAGGGTAAATCGGGAAGAGCCGGGTACAGTCCCAGATCTGTCGCATATAATGTATGCGGCAATTCTGGACGGCTGCTGACTGATATTGTTAGGGTGGGGGGCTCCCCATAAAGTGGAGCTCCCCATCCTGAGAATACCAGCCTTCAGCCGTATGGCTTTATCTGGCTGGTATTAAAATTGGGGGGACCGCACGCCGGTTTTTTTAATTATTTATTTATTTATTTTACTGCACAGTATAGACACGCCCACCGGCTGCTGTGATTGGGTGAAGTGAGACACCTGTCACTCAGTGTGGGGGCGTGTCTCACTGCAACCAATCATAGGTGCCTGTGGGCGGGGATAGCAGGGAATATGAGATGGCTGTGTGCAGAGCACAGCGCGCCCGCCGGTATAAAGGCTCGGTCACGCTGTGCAGGCCGGCCAATCACTGCAATTCCACAACTAACAGGGCTGTGGCATTGCAGTGGTCTGCCAGACAATCCCTGCATGAGGGCTGGCTCTCAAAAGAGCGCCAACATGCAGGGATGAAGACCACGAGTACAGCACGAGTATTGCAAAATTACTCGGTACCCGCCGAGTAGCCCGAGTACAGTGATACTCGTGCGAGTACCGAGTAGTAACAAGCATACTCGCTCATCACTAGTTATCATTTCTATTCACTCACATGTTTTTCCATCACATCTCAGTGGTGCGGAGCGGTGCAAACTTGGTTTCACTATACAAACCCTTTAAGGCCCATAAACAACCAATCCCTACAATTGTTTGGCCAACAGCTCTCTTTTGACTATCAAATACAGGAATGCTCAGCCAAATGTACTTGTGTTCTCTATTAGAGAGCAGATGTCTGCCTCCTCTGGTGGTAGATTATCTTTGAAGAGAACAAAAGGATCAAGTGGAATTCCAACACACCAGTTTCTACCCTTCCTTGACAGCCAACCTGTTCAATGGAAGCATCCGCCCTCTTGACCCAGGAAACCGATATTGACCGTGTGGAATGAGCTGTTAGGCGGTCCAGAGGAAGGTGGCCCTGGTTAGTGTATGCTTCTTTGATAGCGTTTTTTATCCAGTTGGATAACGTGCTTTTGGCCAATTTTTTCCCAGCATTACGACCCACAATCTGGATAAAAAGATTGGAATTCTTCCTGAAGGATTCGGTCTTCTGTAGGTAGAGTACCTCCGTTCTTCAAGTGAATGGAATTCCATCTCTTTCTGGCTAGCCGGGTTCTGGCAAAAAAGATGGTAGGATAATGTCCTGGTTTCTATAAAAGTCTGACACCACTTTTGGAAGAAACGATGGATCCAGACAGAAGACAATCCTATCATCAAGAATCTTCATAAGGTTCCCGTATGTAAAGAGCCTGAAGTTCACCCACACGCCTGGCTGTGGTGATTGCTATCAAAAAGGCTGTCTTCCAGGAAAGGATCCTCAGGGGTGAAGAAGGCAGAAGTTCAAATAGGGATTGAGTTAACCCTTTAAGCAGGGCTGTATTTGGCCTTCGTGCTACCCTAGGCACTTTAAGTGGTCGTGCCCCTTATTGATAACATAAAACTATGATTTTGTGCACACGACATCTGTGTAAGGCCGATCTCCTCTAACACATTTGAAAAACTGCTAAACCCTATAAGAATGAAGATCAGCACTTGCTGTCACACCTTCAGTTTTATTTAGCTTCTTTGAACAGCTTCAGGTTTTCAAAGACACTAATTGGTTTAAACAGGTAACTGAACCATTTTTCGGGCTGCTGCCACCAAGAAGCTGCTGACTAGCACTTAATACAATTTCAATTTAAAAAAAGATGCCAGTGTTTCCTAACCTGTCCTCCCCCTGAAAAACTCACTAGATTCACAGATGTGTGAAACCCGTGGTGTGCATACCCTAATGGTTCACATGCCCAGTGCTTGTACACAGATTACAGTTGGCAGAACCTGGAGATAGACGGGCTCGACCGATAGTCGGATTGTCAGAGAAATGATGACCCAGCAGGTCTAATTTTGGACTGTGGATCCTTTTTTCTCTAAGAGATGAGCCACTGCCAGAGATGTGTAGTAGCGTCTGTCTCATAGAGAACACGAGCACTCAACAAAGTAAGCGCTCAGGGAGACAGCTGCCAGTTGAGTGATGGGACACCTGTCTATAGTGTATGGGAGAGTCAGGGAGATAGCTGCCAGCTGAGTGATAGGACACCTGTCTATAGTGTATGGGGGAAGTTAGGAAAGATAACTACCAGCCGAATGATGGGACAGCTGTCTATAGCGTATGGGGGCTTTGGTCAAATACTTGTTTGGCAGACGTATGGCCTCATTAAGACAAATATTTATTTAGCCTGGCATAATGACCCTATATTGATCTACTATCAAATCTAATAAATTAAATAATGCTACATCTACACGAATACATCACCAGAACCAACCTCAAATCACGATAACATTACCAGAACCACCAGCTGTACATGACATCTCCAAAACAAATCTCCAATTACTACTACATCACCAGAACCACCATCTGCACACTGCTACATCACCAAAACCACCATCTGCACACTGCTACATCACCAGAACTACCATTGGTACGAGACTGCATCACCAGAACCAAGTTTAAATTACTACTACATCACCAGACCTAAAGCCATCCCAACATATAATTGTCTGCCATGAAACTGCAGCTCCTAGTAGGTCTGTAAAAATGGTAAGGAGATACCAGGAGTTGTTACCGGCCATCATCAGACTGTGGACCATACAGGAGCCACAGAACTGATGGTGCAGGCAGTAGCACTATTAAACATTTAAAAAATACCTTAATTTTTGGGAGATATCTTCTGTTTTAGGTCCATTAATTCTGAGCACATTGGTGTTGGTCTGGGTCTGGAGACCCCCATAAATTGCTCAAAAGACCCCTTAGAAGTGCACAGCTCAGGAGACGGGACTATGACTTTCTACAGCATCCGCTCTGTGCTGTGTGTCCTCTTCTAAAAGAGCTTTTCAGTTGTAGTTGGGAGTGTCCGGACCAGATTCCCCACCAATCTGCTCAGAATTATTGGCATAACACAAAAAATTCTTGCAAAAGTTTAGTTACTCTTTGGAGGTGCATTTACAATGCTGCCAATAATCGGAAACAGATTGACCTATCTAAACCGGCTGTCAGATCACCTGACGCACAAGCAAAATGTTTGTCGGGTGAAATGATTTTTCCATTTACATAAATAAACATATAAGGGATGATTACACTACAAAAATCAACCAGTTTAGCTTAAAAGGGGTTGTCCGGTCTGGAATGACAAGTCTGCAGTCACTATGTGTCCGTCTATGACTGCAGACTTGTGAATCCTTCCGCGCACACACGATGGTCAAGTATGCGACATGCAGACTCCTAGAAAGAACTCATCTAGTGAGTATGGCCTCTCTTAATGCACTTGTATTGTGTGAGGTGGCGTCCCCTAGACGGGTTCTAGCTTGGACTCTGCATATCGCATACTTGACCGCCATTCCCGGCACAGACACCAGAGAATTCTCGTAGCGCACAGTGAGTGCACTGGGAGGATTCACAAATCTGCAGTCACAGAGTGACACAAAGGGACTGCAGACTTGTCATTCTAGACTGGACAACTCCTTTAATATTTGCTTCAACATCTATTTTTTAGGCCCCTTTCACACGTCAGTGATTCTGGGACGTTTGTGCTTTTTTTTAAACGTCCCAGAATCACTGACATACGCAGACCCATTATAATGAATGGGTCTGCTCACACGTCAGTGATTTGTCACTGCACGTGTCTCCGTGCAGCGTACCCGCGTGTGCGTGATTGCTGCACGGAGACATGTCCATTTTTTTCTGGCATCACTGATGTTCCACGGACCACGCAGTGGTGTGGTCCGTGAAACACGTGCCAGAAAAAAACTTGCTTTTAAAATAATAAACATTTTAACTCACCCGGCGTCCAGCGATGTCCTCTGCAGCCCGTTCTCCCTGCTCCTTCTGTGCCGGCTGATTACTGTCGCGCATATTCATTATGCGCGACACAGCCGACCCGGAAGCAGCTCCTGCAGGGGTCACCGCCGGCCGGATGCTGCGTCGCGGGAGCGATCAGCACCATGGACAGCGGGAGCGGGCGCAGGTGAGTGAATCTCTAAGTGCAATCACGGGCCACGGATAACGGAGCCCGGATTGCACTTAGACAACCCACGTGTGCCGTGATTTTCGGCACACGCAGGGACAAGTGCGTGTTTTACACGCCAGTGAAAAACGTCTGTGTTTTTCACTGACGTGTGAAACGGGCCTTATAATGCAAATGAGGGGGCTTTGTTGCACCCTTGGTGAAACCTATGCCTTGGTGCACTCTTATATTTGCATATGAAAGCCAGTCCCTTGTGTTGATTGACAGCACTCACTTAGTAAGAGTGGTAAAATCAGACATACAAGCTGATATTAGACAGCACTCACTTACTATTGGAGCGCTGTCAATAAAAACAAAAGACTTTAAAATACAAATATGAGGGCGTAACGGTGTACCGAAGAAAAGACCACACCAATGGTGCAGCAACACAAAGACCACACCAATGGTGCACCAAAGCAAACACCACACCAATGGTGCACCAAAGCACAGACCACACCAACCGTGCACAGAAGCAAAGACCACACCAACCGTGCACAGAAGCAAAGACCACACCAATGGTGCACCAAAGCAAAGACCACACCAACGGTGCACCAAAGCAAAGATCACACCAATGGTGCACCACCACAAAGACCACACCAATGGTGCACCAAAGCAAAGACCACACCAACCGTCACCGACACAAAGACCACACCAACGGTGCACCAAAGCAAAGATCACACCAATGGTGCACCAACACAAAGACCACACCAATGGTGCACCAAAGCAAAGACCACACCAACCGTCACCGACACAAAGACCACACCAACGGTGCACCAAAAGCACAGACCAGACCAACCGTGCACAGAAGCAAAGACCACACCAACGGTGCACCAAAGCAAAGACCACACCAACGGTGCACCAAAGCAAAGACCACACCAACTGTGCACAGAAGCAAAGACCACACTAATGATGCACCAAAGCAAAGACCACACCAATAGTGCACCAAAATGCCCTCATTTGCATATTAAATAAATGTAGATTTTTCTGCCAATATTAAAGGGAACCTGTCAGCTGACATTGTGGTCCTGCGCAGGTGCAGATGAAAGTATTGTATTGCGCAGGTCATCAATGCTGGCTAGTGTGGATGAAGTAGGAGGAGTCATGTACCCAGGCTTTTGAAGAAGGAGGACAAAGATGGCTGAAAGAGGAGGCACCGCACCCGGAGAATGGAGACACCCATCCACCCAGTCTGCACAGCACCACCCTTTAGGCGAGCATTATAAAGTGATTTTTACATTCTACACAGCGGCCTGGGCTCTTATATACAGCAAAAAAAACCCTATATAGCAATTAAAAAACAGCATAACAGCAACCTCTACTCAAAATATTATGTTTTGCAAAGTGTGCACAGTACCAACATTCCAACCTGTACTTTGAAAAATGAGATTTTTGGCAAAAAATTGCAATTTTTCGAGCTACATCGCCACGTCACGGCAAATCTCTTGAGGCAGTCCTACACTAAAATATTTTTATTTAAAGTGTGCCAAACGGCCTCACATATGCACAAATAGGACTGCACAACACGTACCTGGTGCTTTTCAGTCTCGTCTCCATGACTAATTCATGGTTGTGGGCGGGACAGGCCCAGGCACATGCTGCTTGGAATATATAGCCTGTGGACAAGGCTAGATTGCAATGTGTGAACAGCCACCAATCGCCAAAAATCAAGACAGATGGAAAAATAACAATGAAGTGCACTGCAATATGGGGACCAACCAAAAACCTATATAGCAATTAAAAAAACAGCATAACAGCAACCTCTACTCAAAATATTATGTTTTGCAAAGTGTGCACAGTACCAACATTCCAACCTGTACTTTGAAAAATGAGATTTTTGGCAAAAAAATTGCAATTTTTCGAGCTACCTCGCCACGTCACGGCAAATCTCTTGAGGCAGTCCTACACTAAAATATTTTTATTTAAAGTGTGCCAAACGGCCTCACATATGCACAAATAGCACTGCACAGCACGTAATATTTTGAGTAGAGGTTGCTCTTATATACAGCATGTTAGAATGCTGTATATAAGAGCCCACTGGTGGTGGCCGCAGCTTATAGGCCCCAAATCTGGTGACAGGTTCCCTTTAAATAAGCAGTCCGGGCATTTTTTCCCCTAAACCTGTGAAAATGTTCGTGTAGTGTAAGGTCTGTGATAATTCATTCACCAACTCCATGATGACTTCACATCCACAGCTCTTCTCTGCAGACTTCCCTCTTCTCCGGTCTTCTGCAGCACATCTCACCATGGTGCCCTGAAAAATAACAGTGTCATTATAATGTTCCCGAATAATAATAACCACAAATGCTGTGCCATAAATAAGCCCTATGATGTGGACTGAAAAAGATAACTGCTCCTCACTGTGCTCACCGCAAAAGACCATTACTCCACACAATCCCTCTTAACGTCCATCCTCCACACTATCCTCTCCTATAAAATATTCCCACAACACCGTCCCCACTTATATACTATGACCGCCACACTGCCCCCTAATAAAACGCCACACTGCCCTCCCTTATAAACTATACCCACCACACCTTCCTCAATTATGAAATATGATCTGCACATTGTGAGGAGGGGGCAGCATGATGTGAGGACAATGTCCCTCTCCATATGGAGCTCACACTGCCCTTCTCCATACTGAGCCTCCCATGCTGCCCCTTCTTAATGCGCTCCACATGCTGCCTGTCCCTTTTCCATAATGAGACCACCATGCTACCTCACTCATCATACAGAGACCACTATGCTGGCTCATGCCTAAAGCTGATCCCCCTCCCACACACACACACACACACACACACACACACTATCTCACGTTTCCCATCGAATCTCCTACGTTGCTCCACTCCATAATGAGCGCACCCATGCTGCCCCCTTTCCATACTGAGCCCACCCATGCTGCACCTTTTCCATACTGAGCCCACCCATGCTGCCCCCTTTCCATACTGAGCCCTCACACTGCCCCTGTTCGTAATGAACTCCCAATGCTTCCCCATCACCATACTTAGTGGGTTGCTACATACAGCACTACGGGGGGGGGGGGGGGCAAGGAGGGTCCAAAACCGTCTCAAGTAGATTTAGAAACTTGGCTTTCAAGATCAATGTGAATAGTGTTTTTTATTGTGAAGAACCTGTAGGACCAGCACAAGCACAGCATTGCCACATAGACAGCGGTGGACACCACAACATACCCAGCTACACCGCTCGCCACGCTACTGTACTGTCTGAGGACCCTCTGCATGCACTGATGAAGATCTTTTGAACAAAACATCTTTGCTTGTGCTGGTCCTACAAGTTCTTCACAATAAAAAAAAAACTATTCACATTCATCTTGAGGGCCAAGTTTACCCCTCTCCATACTGAGTCCTTACACTTTTCCCCATTGATTATGTCCCTTGCACTATCCCTCACTCTGTAATCCCCCTCTACAGTAATAAGCTCCCTAAACACCCATCTACAGCAATAGGCTTCCTAATCCCCAGACTATAGCCTCTGCCTGCCCCTCACCCACAATCATCACGTTATAGCCTCTGCCTGTCCCTCCCACACAACCATCACCCTATAGCCACTGCCTTCCCCTCCCCCACAACCATCATGCTATAGCCTCTGCCTGTCCCTCCCCCACACACATCACTATAGCCTCTGCCTGCCCTTTCCCCACACGCATCACTATAGCCTCTGCCTGCCCCTCCCCCACACACATCACTATAGCCTCTGCCTGCCCCTCCCCCACAATCCTCATTAGGAAGACCCGCACCTTCCCTATGAATCTTCAGCTCTACGAGCGATTACCTGCTCCTGCCGCCCTCCTCCTCTTCCTCCTCCTGCTCCTCCGGTGTCCGTCGTTCTTCTCTTGGCTGCGGTGAGTGTTCTCTCCTCCTCCACTGCATCTGAAGCATTGGACGCCACAGCACGGAGCTGATTGATTGGCATGCGCCTCTGACCCCGGAAGTGCAGGCGACAGCACTTCCGGGGTCAATCAGCACTCTGTGCCCGGAGTTTATCTGTACTGTGTCTTAAAGGTGCAGATACAGATAAATGAAGGTGCGCCTCGCCCGCCTCCCCCCCCCTTCCCTCTCCGAAAACACAGTGGATTTAATCAACTGTCTAACGGAGGGGGAGAGATGTGTAAAAATAAATATATATATATATATTTTTTTTTTTTTTTTTTTTGCTGCTAGAAGGTGCCGCCACCCGCTGTGCGCCGCCCCAGGCACCGGACCACGGGTGCCTAGTGGTAAATACGGCCCTGCCTTTAAGAACTGTGCTTAGGTCCCAGGGACTACACCATGCTCCAAATTATGCAAATTGGTTGTAAGTGTCATAGCGATTTTTCATTTTTTTTCAGTGAAACTCATTGATGGTATTGTGTCTCAGAGTTCTTTGGATCACTGAAATCAATCTCAGATACCTGTGATAATTAGTTTTCCAGGTGACGCCCAATAAAAGGAAAATTAGATGTTCCACAATATTAAGCGGGACACAGTTTTCAAGTAACATGGGAAAGAAAAAGGATATCTCTGCTGCCGAAAAGCATCAAATAGTGCAATGCTTTGGACAAGGGATGAAAACATTAGATATTTCATGAAAATATATCACTAAATTGAATCAACAGATCCATCTTTATAAATTAAGTCATGTATATTTTATGTATAATCTTTCTTTATTGAGTTGAAAAAGGAAAGAAAAGAAAAGTAAAGAGAAACATACAAATATCCAAGATTACACATATATCATAGCATATGATACAACAGATTGAATAACATTTTCATAACATAGTTCACCGATGACGTAAGGTCAATCAAACACTGTTTCAATTCTTACCCTCCGCCCTTTCTATATCCCTTACCAGGGACTGCCGTCAGCTTATTTTTCGAGAAAAAACCACAACAACCCTATCTTATCTTGCAAATTTTATAACATACTTCTCGTGTCCTATGTTCCTTCTCTTCCTGGGCGAAAACTTGATAGCTATACTTTCCATACAACCTTGAACCATGTCTTAGCTCTACTCATTGTCTCTTTATTAAGTATTATAAAAGAAATACTAAAAAACCGATAAAGATCAGAGAAAAAGAAATAAGCAGTCATGAATGAAATAGAAAAGAAAGCTGTAGAGTCTAGGGAGGGAAAGAAAAAAAAAAAAGGGGGACATTTAAGGATTTAGGACTGGTAGGGGGGGGGGGTACAAACAGGGCTGTCATATCCTTACTACTATCTCCGTTCACATTGCACCTACTAAACCTTCAAAGTAATGTATGATATTCGTCAGAATTTTTAAATATTATCCACGGTGTCCATATTCTCAAGTATCTGTCAGTATGTCCCTCTGCCTCTGCTACTAGTTCCTCCATATGATGTATGTGTTCAAATTCCTGAGTCCATTCCCTCAAGGACGGAGCCTCCTGTGTTCTCCAATGTCTTGGAATCACTGCTCTTGCTGCTGCCAGACAGAACCGCAGTATATCCCCTTTTTGGGCTTTAATTGACCCGGGGAGCATTGACATCAAGGCTATTTGTGGGGTCTGTGGTGTTCCCTTCCCTGTTATTTTTGTGTATGTTTGAAAGATTGCCTCCCAGAATGGCTTGACTTTAGCACAGTCCCACCATATATGTAGCATTGTACCCTTTGTTGTTCCACAGCGCCAGCACATCTCGGAGACCGAAGGAAAAATTCTGTGTAGCCTCACCGGGTACTGGTACCATCTTGTTAAGACCTTATAATTCTTCTCTTTGGTGTACCCAGCAATTGACATTTTATGTGTAAATATATAGGCTTTCTGCTTTTCTGTGTCTGCGAATGTCGTTTCCATTTCTTCCTCCCACTTGGCCATATATGAGGGATCCGAGCCCGCAGAGGGATCTGCCTGTCCAATCATCTTATATATAAGTGACATCAAATGCGTGGGTATAGCTTCCTGCATAAATAGTTTCTCGAAGGGTGAGGTCCCACCCTCTATTGATCCCTCTATTCCTTTTATCTTAGAATTAACAAATGAGTAAAGTTGTCTATATTCTATCCAGGATAACATCTGGGGAGGTTCCATACTTTGCATATCCTCAAAGGATCTTAATTTAGATCCCCTAAGGGTATGATAGATCCTGCCATCCTGTCGTGCTTCCCAACGTAAAAATTTGGCCCGACCGACTCCCGGGGGGAATTCTGGGTTGGATATAATAGGAGCGAGCAAAAAGGGGCAAAGTTATGTATATTTTAACCATGATCCCGACTTGTAAATATCACCCTACATATGACCATTGGTCACTCCTTACATTTTTAATATAATAAAGTCCAAAAATAGACAGACAGGTATTTTGTCAAATTATTAGAACAAACTTTATTTATATTTTCTGGGACATTTAGTGAAGACCGTGTTAGATAAAACCCATTTGCAAACCCGTGCATAAAACTAGACCGGGCAGTGTGGTCACTTGTACAATATCCTCATATGAAAAATGGCTGCATGAGGGAATATATAATACTTAGATTAATACAATAAATTATGAAAATATCCTTATATTAATATATATCACAATATTTGTATGGTCCATTACAGTTCGTTATTTTACTATATTGTAAAGATCACCATGTGTGGTGTCATAAATAAATTACCAATAGAAACTATTGCTGATAGAGTCGTCACTATTAAGGCATATGACCTATATTGTTCTATAATAAGACAGGTAAGCTGTTATAAATATGGGTGTCACCATGTAAATATACATTCAAGCAGGAGAAGAGAAGGGGTTAAAGCCGCGCATCAGCCAAATGAAGATGTAGAGTTGTTGATAAATTTATATCTTTTTTATTTCATAGGTCTACGCGTTTCGAGGTAGAAACCTCTTCCTCAGGACCAGAATATCAACAAAGCATGAAACAGATGGAGATAACAGATTTATATACATATGGTGTATCCAGAAGACCGCCTACTGCCCCCCCTTTTTTTTTTTACACGGATGCAATGTCTGTGGTAGTGTTCATCATTAAGGTGGTGGTATACACTTGACGAATAAAGCTTCCATGTAGAGGTTCCAGTCACTTTAAAGACACATTTATATATATTTTTATTTTTTGTAAAAAAATTTTTGTTTCCAATTGTTTGTGGGCCATGTTCATGTATAACTATATATGTAAATGTTATTTCTTCAATAGTTTGATACTTGAATGGGATATTGTCACGCTCCCCGGGTCCCCTGCGCTGCTCCCCGGCTCACCTGTCATGCTCTCCGGCTCCCCTGCCTCGCTCCCCGGTTCTTCAGTCCAGTCTCCGCCGCTCCACGCTCTCCAGCGTCCATCGCCTGCGCTTCCCAGACGTCTTGGTCCCCGCTCCCGGCGCCCGTCGGCTTCTCAGCCCCAGCCCGGCTCTGCTGCTTCCTCCCCTCAGCTTCCTGCTCTGGCTTCTGGCACCCGGGCCGCGCGCATGCGCATTAGGGCGCGCGCGCGGTCATTGACCCTTTCTTAAAGGGCCAGCGTCAATTGACAGGAAATGAAGCACACAGGTACAGGGTATAAAGGGGTTTAATGTCCAAGTGGGCGGGGCCTGATCTTCGTGTTTCTCTAGCTAGGAGTCAGGTCTCCTTGTGTTCCTGTGAGATACTCACCTCTCTCTCTTCTAGAGCCGATCCTGCCGTGCCATCCGGTCCTGCCGAATCCCGAGACCCGAACGCTGTCTATCTGCCATCCTGACAGTCCGTACCATCTCTGATCCCTGCGGTGACCCGTCATCTCGCTCCCAAGGTTCCGGACTCCGCCTGACATCATCTCGGCTTCCGAACCGGAGCTCCGTCACCCGGACTACCATCAGTGACTCCGTGGTCCCAGGGACTTCTCCGTTATACTCTTGTGCACGGACTGTTCAGCTACCTGTAGTGCTCCAGCTACCGGACCCCTTACCACCATCAAGGAGTTCGGCCCAGTGGATCCACCTCCTGGGTCTGTCCGTCCACCTGGCCCTAACAGTAAGATCAGGCCATGGATCCCGCTGAAGCACTAGCAGCCGTACAGGAGGAACTCCAACGCCAGCGTGAGACTCAGACCCACATGCTGCAATTCATGTCTTCTGTGGACGCCCGCCTGA
Organism: Anomaloglossus baeobatrachus; assembly: GCF_048569485.1. Classification (NCBI taxonomy): domain Eukaryota; kingdom Metazoa; phylum Chordata; class Amphibia; order Anura; family Aromobatidae; genus Anomaloglossus; species Anomaloglossus baeobatrachus. Next base: position 329,044 of record NW_027441918.1, read on the forward strand.
ACACGCTACAAGCGTCAGTTACGTCTTCAGCATCCTGGGCTTCCACTAGTCACTCCACGGCTCCAGCTCCCGTGGCGACTTCTTCGGATGCTTCCAGACTTCGTTTGGCCTCACCACCCCGGTACGCCGGAGACCCCAAGACCTGCAGGGGATTCATAAACCAATGCTCCCTCCATTTCACGCAGCTGCCGCATTTGTTTGCCTCCGACCAAGCCAAGGTCGCCTTCATCATGTCCCATCTAGAGGGTGAGGCACTGGCGTGGATGAACCCCTTGTGGGAGAAGAGGGATCCTGTGACCACAAACATCCAGGGGTTCCTGCAGGCATTCCGTGGCACCTTTGACGAGCCAGGACGCGCCTCCGCGTCTGCTTCATCTCTTCTCCGGTTACGTCAGGGGACTCTGACGGTGGGTCAATACGCAATCCGGTTTCGCACCTTGGCTTCGGAACTCGGGTGGAACAATGAGGCCCTAACCGCCGCCTTCTGGGAAGGACTCTCGGGGCGAATTACAGATGAGCTGGCGGGTCGTGACGTACCGTCCACCCTGGATGCCCTGATTACTCTAGCGACTCGAGTGGACATACGCTTTCAGGAGCGATCCAAAGAGGTGTCCCGTGAGAGACGTCCGGTACGGCATTCCTCTCCTCCGCAGAAGCCCGCCGTACTTCAGTCAACGGCATCTGGTGTCTCCGTCCACGAGCCCATGCAGATCGACCGTGTGCGGCAGTCTGAACAACGTCGAGCCGAGCGGCTCGCCAAGGGCCTCTGCTTTTACTGCGGAGAGGGCACACACCTGCTACGCTCCTGTCCAGAGAGGCCGGGAAACTCCAAAGCCTAGGGTTGGTAGGAGAGGCCACCCTAGGTGCTGGGACTCTCTCAGACCCGGTTACGTGGACTGTGCAAGTGACAACGGGAGAGACGCGGTTCACGGCTGAGGCGTACCTCGATTCTGGGGCCGCAGGCAATTTCATCCAGCAGGCCACGGTGGACAAGTACCAGGTGCCTGTTACTCCACTCGACAAGCCCCTAGTGATTGCCTCTGTGGATGGGAGACCCCTCTCTGACACCATCTCCTGGATCACCAGGCCGGTCGAACTGCGTATCGGTGCCCTGCACACCGAGAACATCGCTCTCTACGTCCTCCCACACATGTCCCATCAAATCCTGCTGGGACTTCCCTGGTTACGGACACACGAACCATCAGTCAGCTGGGGCACTGGTGAAATCACCCGATGGGGCTCTTCGTGCCATGATAAATGTCTGAAGACCATACAACCCATCCGACGACCTCCGGTTCCAGAGAACCTACCGGGACTGCCCTCGGCCTATTGGTCCTTCACGGACGTCTTTGATAAAAAGGAATCTGAGGTACTTCCGCCACATCGTCCTTACGATTGTGCCATCGACCTGCTCCCGGGAACAACACCACCTCGAGGACGGATATATCCATTGTCTCCAGCCGAAACAAGGGCCATGTCTACCTACATCACAGAGAGCCTGGCAAGGGGATTCATTCGGAGATCCTCCTCTCCTGCTGGAGCAGGCTTCTTCTTCGTTAAGAAGAAAGAAGGCGACTTACGCCCATGTATAGACTACCGGGGATTGAACCAAATCACCGTGAAAAACAAGTACCCTCTGCCGCTCATCCCCGAATTGTTTGACCGGCTTAGAGGAGCTCGTGTGTTCACCAAGCTGGATCTTCGGGGTGCCTACAATCTGGTCCGCATCCGCTCTGGGGACGAATGGAAGACCGCGTTCAATACTCGCGATGGGCACTATGAATACTGCGTGATGCCCTTCGGCCTGTGTAACGCACCAGCAGTCTTTCAAGAATTGGTGAACGACGTTTTCCGGGACCTTCTCTACGTCTGTGTGGTGGTGTATCTGGATGATATCCTTGTCTTCTCTCCGGACCTCCAGACCCACAGAGAGAACGTGCAGCTGGTTCTACAAAGACTGAGAGAGAATCGTCTGTACGCCAAGTACGAGAAGTGTGTCTTTGAGCAGTCTTCTCTCCCCTTCCTGGGTTACATCATCTCCGATACCGGACTGCAGATGGATCCAAAGAAGGTCTCCTCCATTCTCAACTGGCCTCCTCCTTCTGGACTGAAGGCAATCCAACGCTTCCTGGGGTTCGCCAACTACTACCGCCAGTTCATCCCTCACTTCTCTGCTCTGACTGCTCCTCTCTCCGCCTTGACCAAGAAGGAGGCTAATCCAAAGGACTGGTCACCTGCGGCCGACGCCGCGTTTGGCTCTCTGAAGCGGGCATTTGCCTCCTCTCCTGTACTCCACCGTCCGGAGTTAAACCGCCAGTTCACCTTGGAGGTGGATGCCTCCTCCTCGGGAGCCGGAGCAGTGCTCATGCAGAAGTCCTCCTCCGGGAAGATGGTGACTTGCGGATTCTTCTCCAAGAGCTTCTCAGCGCCTGAACGCAACTACACCATCGGTGACCGAGAGTTATTGGCAGTCAAACTGGCTCTGGAGGAATGGCGCTACCTTCTGGAAGGAGCAGTGTACCCCGTGATTATTTACACGGACCACAAGAACCTGGAATACCTGCGGTCCGCTCAGCGACTGAACCCACGGCAAGCCAGGTGGTCCTTATTCTTTGCCAGGTTTGATTTCCAGCTCCATTTCCGACCCGCGGACAAGAATGTACGCGCTGATGCCTTGTCCAGGTCTTTCATGCCCATGGAGCAGGAGGAGGAGACTACCCAACCCATCATCTGTCCTAGCAAAATCATTCCGGTGGCCCCTGTCACCCTGGCCCAGATACCGCCCGGGAAGACCTATGTCTCTGAGACTGACAGGCAAAAAGTGTTACACTGGGGACATGCCTCGAAAACAGCCGGTCATGCTGGTCAGAAGAGAACATGGGGTGCGATTGTACGTCATTACTGGTGGCCATCCCTTCGCACGTACGTCGCTGCTTTTGTCTCTGCCTGCTCCTCTTGTGCCAGGAACAAGACGCCCAAACACCTGCCATATGGCCGTCTTCTGCCTCTGCCGATACCCTCAGTTCCGTGGCAACACATAGCGATGGACTTTATTACGGACTTGCCATTGTCCTCCAGACACACAGTCATATGGGTCTTGGTGGATCGGTTCTCTAAAATGGCTCATTTCGTCCCTATGGCTGGACTGCCCTCTGCTCAGGAACTCGCGGACGCCTATATACATCACATCTTCCGCTTGCATGGCTTTCCATCACACATCGTATCCGACAGAGGAACTCAGTTCACCTCCCGCTTCTGGAGGGCTCTCTGCAAACATCTGGGAGTGACTCTGGACTTTTCTTCTGCCTACCATCCTCAGTCTAATGGCCCAGTGGAAAGGGTCAATCAAATCTTGACCTCCTTCTTACGTCACTACGTCAACGCCCATCACGACGACTGGTCCACGCTTCTTCCTTGGGCTGAATTCTCCCATAACCACCACATCAGTGAGTCCTCCTCCAGCTCTCCCTTCCATGTCGTTTACGGACTTCAGCCCTCCGTCCCATTGCCTGTATCCCCTTCTTCGGATGTCCCTGCTGCTGATACTGTAGCCCGTGACTTTGCAACCATTTGGGACTCTGTCAAGGCGTCCCTTGGGCGTGCTTCCCTGCGGATGAAGAGACACGCAGACAAGAGACGTCTGGACCCTCCGTGTTTCTCTCCTGGAGATCTAGTCTGGCTTGCTTCCAAGTACGTCCGATTGAAGATACCATCCTACAAGCTGGGTCCTCGCTACATCGGGCCGTTTAAAGTCCTCAACAAGATCAATGAGGTCTCCTACAAGCTACAGCTCCCGGCCACGATGAGGATACCCAACTCATTCCACGTCTCCCTGCTCAAGCCATTTGTCCTTGGTCCCTTCTCCGCTGCTGCCAGTTCGGCTCCTCCTCCTATTGCCGATGACGACATCTATGCGGTAAGAGATATCGTGGCCATGAAAACCGTACGGGGTCGACAGTTCTTCCTGGTGGACTGGGCAGGGTATGGTCCTGAGGATAGGTCCTGGGAGCCCCGGGAGAATGTGGGTACTCCGCTGATCCGTGCCTTCCTGTCCCGGTTGCGGGGAGGGGGGCGTGGGGGGGGGTACTGTCACGCTCCCCGGGTCCCCTGCGCTGCTTTCCGGCTCACCTGTCACGCTCTCCGGCTCCCCTGCCTCGCTCCCCGGTTCTTCGGTCCGGTCTCCGCCGCTCCCCGCTCTCCAGCGTCCATTGCCTGCGCTTCCCAGGCGTCCTGGTCCCCGCTCCCGGCGCCCGTCGGCTTCTCAGCCCCAGCCCGGCTCTGCTGCTTCCTCCCCTCAGCTTCCTGCTCTGGCTTCTGGCACCCGGGCCGCGCGCATGCGCATTAGGGCGCGCGCGCGGTCATTGTCCCTTTCTTAAAGGGCCAGCGTCAATTGACAGGAAATGAAGCACACAGGTACAGGGTATAAAGGGGTTTAATGTCCAAGTGGGCGGGGCCTGATCTTCGTGTTTCTCTAGCTAGGAGTCAGGTCTCCTTGTGTTCCTGTGAGATACTCACCTCTCTCTCTTCTAGAGCCGATCCTGCCGTGCCATCCGGTCCTGCCGAATCCCGAGACCCAAACGCTGTCTATCTGCCATCCTGACAGTCCGTACCATCTCTGATCCCTGCGGTGACCCGTCATCTCGCTCCCAAGGTTCCGGACTCCGCCTGACATCATCTCGGCTTCTGAACTGGAGCTCCGTCACCCGGACTACCATCAGTGACTCCGTGGTCCCAGGGACTTCTCCGTTATACTCTTGTGCACGGACTGTTCAGCTACCTGTAGTGCTCCAGCTACCGGACCCCTTACCACCATTAAGGAGTTCGGCCCAGTGGATCCACCTCCTGGGTCTGTCCGTCCACCTGGCCCTAACAGATATGCTGTGTCACGCTAACAGATTGTCTGCCCGCTGATTTTTTCAGACGATCAGTAGGCGGTGTTCTGGGTACACCATATGTATATAAATCTGTTATCTCCATCTGTTTCATGCTTTGTTGATATTCTGGTCCTGAGGAAGAGGTTTCTACCTCGAAACGCGTAGACTTATGAAATAAAAAAGATATCAATTTATCAACAACTCTACATCTTCATTTGGCTGATGTGCGGCGTTAACCCCTTCTCTTCTCCTGTTTGAATGCTCATCCTTGTGGGGCTGCAGCAGACGCCATTATCTGATGCTTAAACAGTGGTTGTGACGTTCACAACCAAAGTAGGTGAGTGTATATATATTTATATATTACTCGTGTCATCTGGTAATATCCTATCAGCACTTCTTTTTTCTAGTGTTAATACCATGTAAATATACACGTTTATGCAGATCAAAATAAATAAAGCATAGAAGTCAAAATTGTATCCTATATACAGAATGTCATAAAGGACCATGTATATAGAGAATATATAAAAGTTAGTGACAAATTAGGTGAGAGATACCTTTTACAATATATCAAATAACACCATACATGTATAAGATATTAACATAAAGGAACAAATTGGCTCAAAACATCCTTGAAGTTGGCCTGATCGTTATTAGGGTCATTAGAGCCATGATGCAGCCTAAGTGGAAATTAATGATGTCTAACCATACAGACCTGCTGCCGCCATGAGTTACGACCACACTGCCCTGCACCTTGACGCGTTTCGCTAGAGCTTCATGTTTTTGAGCCAATTTGTTCCTATATGTTAATATCGCATGCATGTATGGTGTTATTTGATATATTGTAAAAGGTATCTCTGATCTAATTTGTCACTAACTTTTATATACTCTATATAGATGGTCCTTTATGACATTCTGTATAGAGAATACAATTTTAACATCTATGTGGTATTTATTTTGATATGCATAAACGTGTATATTTACATGGTGACACCCATATTTATAACAGCTTACCTGTCTTATTATAGAACAATATAGGTCATATGCCTTAATAGTGACGACTCTATCAGCAATAGTTTCTATTGGTAATTTATTTATGACACCACACATGGTGATCTTTACAATATAGTAAAATAACGAACTGTAATGGACCATACGAATATTGTGATATATATTAATATAAGGATATTTTCATAATTTATTGTATTAATCTAAGTATTATATATTCCCCCATTCAGCCATTTTTCATATGAGGATATTGTACAATTGACCACACTGCCCTGTCTAGTTTTATGCACGGGTTTGCACATGGTTTTTATCTAACACGGTCTTCACTAAATGTCCCAGAAAATATAAATAAAGTTTGTTATAATAATTTGACATAAAATACCTGTCTGTCTATTTTGGACTTTATTATATTAAAAATTTAAGAATTGACGAATGGTCATATGTAGGGTGATATTTCACGAAAACCTAAGCGTGATCATCGCACTGTGAAGAGATTTGTGGCTGATTCTGAGCACATACGTGTTTGTGCTGATAAAGGCAGAATGAGAAAGGTCTCTGCCAGGCAAGTTCATCAGATTAAGAGAGCAGCTGCTAAAAAGCCATTACAAACCAGCAAACATATCTGAAGCTGCTGATGCCTCTGGAGTCCCTCGAACCTCAAGGTGTAGGATTCTTCAAAGACTTGCTGTGGTGCATAAATCTTCAATTCGGCCACCCCTAACCAGTGCTCACAAGCAGAAATGGTTGCCGTGGGCCCAGACATACATGAAGACTAATTTTCAAACAGTCTTGTTTACTCATGAGTGTCGAGCAACCCTGGATGGTCCAGATGGATGGAGTAGTGGATGGTTGGTGGATGGCCACCATGTCCCAACAAGGCTGCGACATCAGCAAGGAGGTGGAGGAGTCATGTTTTGCGCCGGAATCATGGGGAGACAGCTGGGAGGCCCTTTTAAGGTTCCTGAAGGTGTGAAAATAACCTCTGCAAAGTATATAGAGTTTTTGACTGATAACTTTCTTCCATGGTACAAAAAGCAGAAACATGCGTTCTGGAGAAAAATCATCTTCATGCATTAAAAAGCACCATCTCAAGCTGCAAAGAATACCTCTGGACCAGGAGATGAGACGTTTCTTTAGGACCATACGGCTCAAAGCCCATTTTTCTTCCTCTAATAAGGACATAACGTCTGACACTGCCATCCAAAGCCCAGGTACTTTTTACCTTCGCAACCTCAATCTGAGACTCTAGCACCTTTAATCCCGCAAAATCGTACCATCCCGTAGAGACCTATATATCATTGGTTTCTAATGACATCAACACCACACTTAGGGATACTTCACACACAGCGAGATCGCTACTGAGATCGCTGCTGAGTCACGTTTTTTGTGACCTCATTAGCGATCTCGCTGTGTGTGACACTGAGCAGCGATCTGGCCCCTGCTGTGAGATCGCTGCTCGTTACACAGAGTGCTGGTTCGTTTTTTTATTGTTGCTCTCCCGCTGATAAGCACACATCGCTGTGTGTGACAGCGAGAGAGGAACAATCCTGAATGTGCAGGGACCAGGAGCCGGCGTCTGACAGCCTGCGGTAAGCTGTAACCAAGGTAAACATCGGGTAACCAAGGTGGTTACCCGATATTTACCTTCGTTACCAGCCTCCGCAGCTCTCACGCTGCCAGTGCCGGCTCCTGCTCCCTGCACACGCTAAGTTAAGCGGTGTGAGCTGGTAACTAAGGTAAACATCGGGTAACCATACCCGATGTTTACCTTAGTTACCAGTGTCCGCAGCTTCCAGACGCCGGCTCCGTGCAAGCGCAGCGTCGCTTGCACGTCGCTGCTGGCTGGGGGCTGGTCACTGGTCGCTGGTGAGATCTGCCTGTTTGACAGCTCACCAGCGACCATGTAGCGATCCAGCAGCGATCCTGACCAGGTCAGATCGCTGGTCGGATCGCTGCTGCATCGCTAAAGTGTGAAGGTACCCTTAGGGATATTGAGAAAGGCGACTATAGAGTCAAGAACAACATTACTCCTGAGGAGGATAGGGCCATTAAGGGACTCAACGACAACAAAGACATTATCAAGCTGGCCGACAAAGTGGGCTCCATTGTGGTACTAGATAAAACCTATTATATGTCGGAAATATATAGACAACTGAGTGACACGTCAACATATTTACCTGTTTCTAGGGACCCCACTCCGCGTATTCACGATCTCATTAAAGATAAGGTCGATTACCACCTCCTACAGGGCACCATTGATAAGAAAATGGCAGAGTTTCTCATCAAGACCAATCCAGTGATACCAGTTTTCTATATCTTACCTAAGATACATAAAAATTTACAGAAACCCCCAGGATGTACCATAGTGGCCTCCACAGAGTCCATCCTCTCTCCTTTGGCCATTACTTTAGATAAAATTCTGACACCTCTGATTCCCCTGATACCTTCATATTTGAAGGATACTTCAGACTTTCTTTCACATATTAGTAACCTCACCTCCATATCACCTGACTGCCTACTTGTGACCCTTGATGTGGATAGCCTTTACACCAGCATTGAGCACAGTGACGGTATTCAAGCGGTTGATTGGTTCCTGGAACGACATAAGATTTTCTCCCCAACACAACACACTTTTTGCATGGACCTACTCCAACTAGTACTGGGACACAATTTCTTCCTCTTTGAGGACCAATTATACATGCAGCAGCGGGGTACAGCCATGGGGTCAAATATGGCGCCTCCATACGTAAATATTTATATGGCACACTTTGAGGATACATTCATATACAATCATCCACTTTGGACAAAACACGCCATTATCTGGAAACGATATATCGATGATATTTTTGTCATCTGGCATGGAGACACCGATTCCCTCAAAGTCTTCCATCATGACATTTGCTACTTTAGGCCTGGCCTAACGTTTACTGTACACAGTGACCCTGTCCAGATCAACTTCTTGGACAGTATGGTTTCATTATCACTTGAGGGTAATATCAGTACGGATCTTTACGTCAAACCAACTGATAAAAACAGTCTTTTACTATACTCAAGCTGCCATCCCTCACACATCAAGAAGGCTTTACCCATTTCAGAACACAGGAGGATAGAGAGGATTGTCTCCGACCCCCAACAACAGATATCACAATTCCATGTAATGGGTAACAAATTCATTTCACGAGGCTACCCTGCTACCATTGCATACAATCGGTCATCCCGTACCCATGAACAGGATACTATTAAACCCCGCATTACATGCGTCCAAACCTACCACCCCTTTTCACCTATCTTTAACGGCATCATTTCCAAACACTGGCCACTTCTCCAAAAGGCATACCCTTCAATCACTGAATTCTGTACACCTTCTCTATTCTGTCACAAGAGACCAAGGAACCTCAGGGACAATCTGATCAAAGCGGACATAGGATCAGCAACCCAATCACACCAGACCTTCCTAGGGACCCCCAAAATGGGCAATTTCCCTTGCTTGCACTGCCTCCAATGCAACAATCTTATCAAGGGAAACACATTTACACACCCTCATATAGGTAAAACCTTTCCCGTTAGAGGTTTTTATACCTGTGAATCTTCATTTGTGATATACCTCATCAAGTGTCCATGCGGTCTTGGATATGTCGGGGAGACTACCCAACATATCCGGGACCGCATAAGTAAACATAAATCTACCATTCGGTGCAGGCAACTTCTACTGCCCATTCCGCATCACTTTCATATAGCCCATCATACAGTGGCCCAACTGAGGTTTCAGGTTATTGAGCACATCCCGTACATGCGTAGAGGGGGTGACAGAATCCGCAAATTAAAAGAAAGAGAAGCCTTTTGGATTTTCGCGCTGGGCACCCTCGAACCTAAGGGGTTAAATCGCGATTACGAGGTCTATTATTAAATTAGGTTACCCCTTGTTTTTCTCAACTTCTTCTGATTGTTTTTTTCCATTTTACTGTGCATAATAAGTTAATGTAACTGGCATATGTAATTGTTGTGACTGCCATATTTATGCATCCCGTGACGGTATGTGATATTATATGTATCTGCAATTTTCCCTTATACTAGGATACAATTAATTCCATTTTCCCATTTTTCTAGGCTCCTTTCACCATGTGACCCACCTGCTCTTCACAAACCATCCACTGGTTCACTTTTCCTTTAAGAAGTAACTTGAACTGCACGTTACCTATATCCTGCACTGCATAGGTCATTATAAGGTTAGACTCCTTTTCCCCTGCAGCTCTATCACCACTCACCACCTTACTGCGCAAGCGCGGAACAGCGCTGCAGTTCCACTATCCACCACCGTCATCTCTGAACACTGTGTCATAGCGCGCTTCCGCTATGCGCATGCGCGGACGATATACGTTCTGCTCATGCGTGAGCATGCGTGCCACCAAACCAATGATGCGTTCCACTTCCAAATCAGGAAGTACACGCAGGTGAGTAGCATCCCTCCCTCTGCAGCTCCTTTATAAACCCTGAGCCATCATAATGCAGGTGCAGTTGCCAGCCAGGACCCTGTCCCTACGGACGCAGGTTTGTACTGTCCACCACATGGATTCTCACGTTGTCATTATAGATCACATACTCAGTGTAGTTCACTGTATATTTCTCTTGAATGTAGGCACTGTCCATATGCTCCAGAACTGCTTCTTGACCTCTGCGTTGTAAGGTACTGTGTCTCTTATATACTACTCCCTGTCCCACTTTTCAGCCTCTCATTGCCCCCTCTTTTTCCCTTCACACAGAAATCCCCCAGGGAATGTCTTGGACTACATAACCTTATTCTTAACGTGATGTGATACCGGCTGAGGGTAATACATCATAACATGTATATTTAAGCCCACATGGGGTCATTGAATACCCGCCATATATTCACATTGCTCTCATTTTTATGCCCTCTTGACTAAAGGTTCCTTCTACTGCATCAGACATGTGGTCCCTTGATGTATGTTCCTTACTGTGATACAAAATAACACGGCTACAATTGTCCACTCTACCTCACCCAGACAGGTACTCATTTAAGGTTTTTTTCCACCTCCTTCCCTGACGTGATTTTGATATAAGTACATATGGATACCTTATCCCCCTCTTTTTCTAGGCCATACCTACCCATATGGACATAATAGGCTATGTGACCACACAGTACTGAGCCTACCTTGGACATTTTGCCACATACGAGCAGGTACCATCTATGCCCCTTTATTCCACATTATGTTATACCGACAGTTACACTGTACCTCAATGCAGATCTCTCATATTTTGCATATTTTTCATTTAGACTATATACATAGTCTTTTCAGTCTAAAGACGTCATCACACGGTTCCTTCTGGCACAACTAGACCAGTTGTTTTGACATCCCCGTATATCGCATACCTACAGGTATTGAGTATATGTCCCACGTTACATTGACGGTTACATCCTTTTACATAATCTGCTAATGGTTCTTACATGTTTTTTCATCTAGACCATATGTATAGTGTTCACCCGTCTATGACGACATCATACTGTTCCTCTTAGTGCAACACGATCACTGGTTCTAATGTTTTAGGTACGTTCACGTGTCAGATACTTCTCGTCTCTTTTACTCATCCTTGATGAAATGTATTCATTAGACCTATTGTTATTCAGGCATCTTTGTAAACTCTATACTCAGACGTTTTGTGCTAATATTTGTATTTCTGATGTACATATGAGATTTATCTACATCATGTTCATGTAATGTGATGTTTTTTCATGTCATGTCCTGATATTGACTATTGTACCATTTTTGTTTGTAACACTCTGTATAGATTTCTTTTTTTCTCACTAGTCTGATAAGAGCCCTTGAGAAAGGTCCTATTAGGACCGAAACGTTGGGACAGTATTTTATGATTCAAAAAAATTATGTTCAGCACCATCCAAGGTCTTTTTTCATATTCTTTTATGGTGTGTCGGAGGTCTTTTTGTGATTTATTGAATCTTGCAAGTGACCATCTGGATGATCCAGGGAGGCATGGGAGAAGGTCATGTGGTCAAGTGAGACCAAAATAGAATTAGTATTAGAGCATTGAAGATGGGTCGTGGCTGAGTCTTACAGCATGATGATGACCCGAAACACACAGACAGGGCAACTAAAGACCTGAGCCTAATAGATAATCTTTGGAAGGAACTGAAACTCAATGCAGCCCAGTGACAGCCGAGAAACCTAAAAGATCTGGAGAAGACCTATATGGAGGAGTGAACCAAAATCCCTGCTGCAGTGTGTGCAAACTGGGTCAAGAACTGTAGGAAACGTCTGACCTTTGTAACTGCAAACAAAGGTTTCAAAATTGTCCACGTATCAAATTCGAATATTGTAAGAGTAAGCTTCTTACCTTTGGATAAGGCTTGAGTTGCCATTCTGCGGAAGGGAAGGTGGTTGGATCAGCGGTTCTCAGGAATAGTGGGTCGCTGTTCAGGCACCAGATTTTGTTGTCGCCATTTGCATAGGACATATAAGATTTTGTGTGTGTGGTCCTAATTAAATTATAAAGATCAAGTATGTGTGACACCTTGGCCTATCAGGACGTCACAGGATATTGTGCAATCTGCCCTTCTGCGCAGTACCCAACTCCTCCTTGGTTACGGGTCCTTAACAAACTGTGTTGCCAAGAACAGCTAAGTAAAATCCTAGGAACACTCTGCACCACACCCACCAGTGGTCGGCCTGAGTGGAATAGGGCCGCCCACTTGGGGGGTTGGTTAAGCAGGGGTCAGGTGCAGTCAGTTGAGGAGTAGTGTTGAAGGAGAGAGGAGGTCAGGAGCAGGGCTCCTTGAGACTACTAGGTGGCAGACGGTCTGGGCCTGGTAGGAGCTGGAACCCCCGGTTGCAGGGGATCGTGACAAGGGGCATGGAACTGCTGAGGAGGGCAGCCGACGGCCTTGTGCCACCTCCGGGCAGGGGCCAGGGCACGGCAGGGTACAAGGAACCTAGGGCAGGGAGTAGCTTCAGGCGCCCTGTGAATTCACCCGACGAGGATGGAGCCTTCAAGATCCGTTCTCCACCCTCTCCAAAATCAGGGTACTAGCGCAACGAGGGGGATAGGACTTTCCACATATACGGTCCAGGAAATCCCAAGCGTGAACCCTGAGAGCAAGCTCACCCAGTTAGCCATACTGGTGAGCGGGACCCGACTAGTTCTATACTACAGGGATTCAACAAGAGTAAAGACACAGTGCCTTTAGGAAAAAGGTGCACAGCACTGTTGACTTAAAGAAAATAGCAGGGTGCTGCCACAAGCAGTTTAAATATAATTCATGGAGAAGAAGGAAAGAACTGCTTATCACGGGAAGCACACCCAATCAATATTAAATAGAGGGGTTTTTTATTGAATCACACAAAAAGGTTAAAAACATATTAAAACCATATACCCCACACCCGGGTATCTCCATACACCATAATTAATTGTGTAACATACAGCTTGCATTAAATTACAATCACAATGCAGTATAATCAAAGCATAACAACACTTAGTATGGCAAATAGGACCATAGGTTCACTAGTGCAACCATTATATCAACATATATAATCCCTAAAATGGGGAAACAGAGTATACTTTCCACTATAGGAATAGATTAATACATAGTCCTAGTAGATTAGTTGTAATCAAATAATGCGCCAAACCAAGTAACCTGATAGTATGAATCATGGCATCTAAATACAGAGTATTATAAATGAGGTTAAATTCACCAAAGAGCCCAATATATTAGCCCATCGGATAAACAAGCTGAGTGAAAGGAAGGGCAGAGTTCCATCAGGAACTAGAGAGTAAGATGCCCCAACCAAGTAATAACAAACCGATGGTGGACCCAGTCTGATAGAATAACCTCACTGCATGGAGACCCCCAGGGATACGCCCCACGCGTATCGCCGCTAGGCTTCCTCAGGGACAGATAATAGTGATGATTCAAGCACCAATCCCCTTATATAGTATACATTATGTGGTTACAATTACAAATAGCCAAGTGTCATCTGTGTGCTCCGGTCCGGACTGTTTTGGAGCAGATAACATCCCACGTGTGCAGATCGTCGGCCATGGTAACCGCAGCCCATGGCCGACGCCGCGCAGGTATCTCTTGCATAAAATCAAGTCCCGGCTCCTGTGTGTGAGCTCATGTCACACTTATGCGCGTGTATACCCCTCGCGTCATCAGCGTCTCTAATCATCATGAACACAGAGGGAGGGGAACTACTGCTTGCGCATGCGCAATGTTGCCGGAATCCTGACATAGAGGGTATTTCTAAAAGAGACATATCATAATGCCGTAGTGAGCCCAAGGAACAAGGAATGCATAAAATATCTGACATCGCAATGGACATCTTATACTCATATTTCATATGCCATATATCCAAGAGGAGGCAGATCATAAGATCAACATATACAGCATGTCGTCCCAATTTGTCCATGGATAGGGGCCACATGCTGCAAAAATGACCCAAAAAGGGCAAAACACAGATGATTGTATATCTATCAAATCCACACTTGTGTCCACTTAGAATAAATGGCACAGCAGCAATATGCATTCCCATTCCATATTAATATCATTATACAATGTATAATCAGTAGTGCACCTGAGATCCCTCAGATATACTACAGGAACATACTATCAAATCTATAACCAGATGTACATCTAGAAACCCATAGAGTCCATGGTTCCCTCAGTTTTTAAGTTGTATTAATATCTTCTGTTGTCCTCTTCCTCCATTTGCATCCTAATTGAAGAGGTAAGTATGGTCCATCATGGTAAGCCAATAGACGTGATGTCCTTCCCAGATCCTTTGTATAGAGTGTATGACCCATCCGTCATATCCAAAAACTTCATATCCAACTGTACTCGGTGACATCCATCATCCAGATCACCCTATATGTAATTTCAGCCCAAAAAACCTGTAAAAAGAAGTTCTTCATTAAGGCCATACGGTGTGATGGAATTTAACTCAAAGATCCATCTGGATTCTGTCTGCAACAACCATTTATGGCAAGAGCCCCCCCTGCCATTGCCCCTGAATCTCTGTAGCCCCAAGATACGTATTCCTCTAGGATTGGACCTGTGATGTTGGAGAAAGTGGGTGGCTATAGGGGTAAGTAACTTACCCTTCCTTTGGTCCGAGGCTGCTAAGTTGATAGTGGAAATGTGTTTTTGAATTCTTTTCCTCAGCTCTTGTGACGTTTGGCCCACATATATTAAATTACAGGGACAGATTATAGCATAAATGACATTTTTTGATTTGCAGTTAATATAAGATGTTAATGCATATTCTTTGTGATCCCGGGGATTGCAGAATTTGTTTCGGATGATTTGCATAAATTGGCAAATATTACAATCACCGCAAGGGTAAGAACCAATGGGGTTATATCCTCTATTCAGTTTAATCTGAGGTCTCACAAAGTGACTGCTCATCAAGGTATCCCGCAGGTTCGGTGCCCTCCGTGCTGTTAAAAGGGGGCGTACACTAACCACATTACGTGTCTGGAGATCTGTGGTTAGGATGGGCCAATGGTCTTCTAAAATACTTCTGATATTATTCCACTGGTTATTATAAACGGTGATGAGTCTCACCTGCCGTTCCTGCTTCTTCACCTTCGTCCCAATCAATGACGCTTGAGATTCTTGATTTGCCCTCTGGAATGCCCTCGAGATCACATTCTTGGGATAACCGCGTGCCCGGAATCTATGAGTTAAATTTTGGGCTTGTAAACGGAAATCTTCATCATTAGTGCAGTTCCGTCTAACTCTAAGAAACTGACCTGTTGGTACACCGGCCTTTATATGCGTAGGATGGAAGCTGTTAAATTCAAGCAAACTATTCGTCGCTGTTGTCTTCCGGTATAGGTTGGTTACGATTTTGTCATCTTCTCTTGTTATCTCCAGATCCAGGAAGTTAACCTTAAAGGGTGACATAGTACAGGTAAGAAATATATTCAAATCGTTGTCATTCAATTGTGCTATAAACTCCCGACACTCTTCCTCTGTCCCATTCCAGATAAAAAAAGACATCGTCTATATATCTGGACCAGTGCGTTATGCGAGTTTTAAACTGGTCCGATCTATAGACCCACAGCGCTTCCCACCATCCTAAAAAAAGGTTTGCAAACGCCGGTGCGCATTTCACTCCCATGGCCACTCCAGAAATTTGTTTATAAAAAATGTGGTCAAACAAAAAATAATTATGCTGTAACACAAAATCTAGGAGATCCAACAAAAAAGAATCGTGCATCCGATCTGAATGTATTTGTTTGTCAAGAAAATATGTGACCGCATGCATCCCCTGACTATGTCCGATGTTTGTATATAACGACTCAACATCGCAAGTCACTAAAAGTGATTGCGATGTGAGTTGTATATCCTGACAGATCTTTATAAAGTTGGATGTGTCACGGATGTAAGAGGGAGTGGACGTGACCATGGGCTGTAGAAAAAAGTCCACGTAGTTGCTTGCCCTTTCACACAGGCTGCCAATACTGGCAATGATGGGTCTCCCCGGAGGATTTGTCACAGACTTGTGCACTTTAGGGAGCATATAGAAGGTGGGTATCACAGGATGTTCCACCCACATATATTTTTTCTCCGTGTTGTTTATGATCCCATGTTGAAATGCAGTGTCCAAGATTCTGTGAAGTTTGGTTGTAAACACCAAGGTCGGGTCAGAAGGCAACCGGGTATAAAACCTAGAGTTGCTAAGCTGACGCCTGGCCTCCTCCACATACATCTCTGTGGGCCACAACACGATGTTGCCCCCTTTGTCTGCCTCTTTTATAACAAAGTTATTATTCTGTTTGAGGCTTTTGATGGCAGCTTTATCATAATTTGTCAGATTAGATGTTAGAGGTACATTTTTTAGTTGGAGTATATCCTTTTTAACCAATTCAAAAAAGATACGGACCGATGGAACCAGGGAGAAACATGGTAACGCTGTGGACTTGTTTTTAAAGGGGAATTTCCTTCTACCTGGAGTCTCTTCATTTTCTTCCAGTAGATCCAAAAGGTCACAAAGGACTTGTTGGTCATCAGTTGGGAGATCATTTAGCATTTCTGGTTTATGGTACATCACCTGAAATACAAGATTACGGCAGAAGAGATATAAGTCTTTAATCAGCACAAATTTGTCTAAACCCTTTGTGGGAGAGAAAGTTAGTCCCCTTTGGAGTATTTTGATCTCTTGTTCAGAAAGTATATGGGTCGACAAATTGATGATTTGCAAGGTCTCATCTCTCACCTGCTGGACATGGCTCGGTTGGATATTCTCTATGGGCTGATCTAACGTCTGGCTCGGGCACTGGTCTTGTATGGCCCAACCTGTTTTCTTGGTCTGGTCGTCCTTCGATTTGTTATGCCGATAGCGCCCACCTCTACGGGTCCGACGTCTGTTTCGCTGCCGGTGGTTGATAAAAAATCACTGGAACTTGATCTCTCTATATTTGGTCTCTCATAATTGTCTGCACGGTGTCTGGCATTATAGGCCCTACGGGTATTGCCCTTGTGTTTCCATCTATAGGCAGTCCTGTTCTCAAAATCCACCTGATCTCTTTTTAACTTTTTCCGCTTCTTTTCAATTATTTCCTGCTCATACTTGTCCATAGACTCCTTGAGCTTGTGCTGAAAGGAGGTGACCTGTGTAGTGTCCCCATTTCTCGCTAATTTGGCCTCAAGATCCTTAATATTTGTCCTTGTAGTGGCCAGAAGTGTTCTATCATGCTCAAGGAGCATGTTGATCAATATGCTTGAGCATTTTAGGAGCCCTTGTTCCCATGTTTCTTGGAAATCTAGGGAAGGTTCCCATGCAGGAAAAATGGAAACACGCAGCCCTCGAGGAGCGATGCCCGCCTTGAGATACTCCTCGAGGCTGCGTATATTCCACCATAGGCGGATACCAGTTTTATGGGCTGTTGTAAGGTCAGACATAAGCATTGATAATTCGTCTGATGTTTCCATCAGCGTATTCGTCTGAAAGAACAATGTGCCAGTTTGCGCCTGCCAGGCGGCCTCTCTAGCGTCCCAGTCCATGGGCACAACTAACGCAATAATCACACAGGTGAACCACAAGGCAATCAGTAATCAATATATTATATATATAAATGTCAACTCTAAAATAAGTTTGCGTGCTACCTAGGAAAGTCTTGGCAAAAACCAAGTAACAATATCAATTGTATTTAGGAAAAAGGGGAACAGCACTGTTGACTTAAAGAAAATAGCAGGGTGCTGCCACAAGCAGTTTAAATATAATTCATGGAGAAGAAGGAAAGAACTGCTTATCGCGGGAAGCACACACAATCAATATTAAATAGAGGGGTTTTTTATTGAATCACACAAAAAGGTTAAAAACATATTAAAACCATATACCCCACACCCGGGTATCTCCATACACCATAATTAATTGTGTAACATACAGCTTGCATTAAATTACAATCATAATGCAGTATAATCAAAGCATAACAACACTTAGTATGGCAAATAGGACCATAGGTTCACTAGTGCAACCATTATATCAACATATATAATCCCTAAAATGGGGAAACAGAGTATACTTTCCACTATAGGAATAGATTAATACATAGTCCTAGTAGATTAGTTGTAATCAAATAATGCGCCAAACCAAGTAACCTGATAGTATGAATCATGGCATCTAAATACAGAGTATTATAAATGAGGTTAAATTCACCAAAGAGCCCAATATATTAGCCCATCGGATAAACAAGCTGAGTGAAAGGAAGGGCAGAGTTCCATCAGGAACTAGAGAGTAAGATGCCCCAACCAAGTAATAACAAACCGATGGTGGACCCAGTCTGATAGAATAACCTCACTGCATGGAGCCCCCCAGGGATACGCCCCACGCGTATCGCCGCTAGGCTTCCTCAGGGACAGATAATAGTGATGATTCAAGCACCAATCCCCTTATATAGTATACATTATGTGGTTACAATTACAAATAGCCAAGTGTCACCTGTGTGCTCCGGTCCGGACCGTTTTGGAGCAGATAACATCCCACGTGTGCAGATCGTCGGCCATGGTAACCGCAGCCCATGGCCGACGCCGCGCAGGTATCTCTTGCATAAAATCAAGTCCCGGCTCCTGTGTGTGAGCTCATGTCACGCGCATGCGCGTGTATACCCCTCGCGTCATCAGCGTCTCTAATCATCATGAACACAGAGGGAGGGGAACTACTGCTTGCGCATGCGCAATGTTGCCGGAATCCTGACATAGAGGGTATTTCTAAAAGAGACATATCATAATGCCGTAGTGAGCCCAAGGAACAAGGAATGCATAAAATATCTGACATCGCAATGGACATCTTATACTCATATTTCATATGCCATATATCCAAGAGGAGGCAGATCATAAGATCAACATATACAGCATGTCGTCCCAATTTGTCCATGGATAGGGGCCACATGCTGCAAAAATGACCCAAAAAGGGCAAAACACAGATGATTGTATATCTATCAAATCCACACTTGTGTCCACTTAGAATAAATGGCACAGCAGCAATATGCATTCCCATTCCATATTAATATCATTATACAATGTATAATCAGTAGTGCACCTGAGATCCCTCAGATATACTACAGGAACATACTATCAAATCTATGACCAGATGTACATCTAGAAACCCATAGAGTCCATGGTTCCCTCAGTTTTTAAGTTGTATTAATATCTTCTGTTGTCCTCTTCCTCCATTTGCATCCCAATTGAAGAGGTAAGTATGGTCCATCATGGTAAGCCAATAGACGTGATATCCTTCCCAGATCCTTTGTATAGAGTGTATGACCCATCCGTCATATCCAAAAACTTCATATCCAACTGTACTCGGTGACATCCATCATCCAGATCACCCTATATGTAATTTCAGCCTCGGACCAAAGGAAGGGTAAGTTACTTACCCCTATAGCCACCCACTTTCTCCAACATCACAGGTCCAATCCTAGAGGAATACGTATCTTGGGGCTACAGAGATTCAGGGGCAATGGCAGGGGGGGCTCTTGCCATAAATCGTTGTTGCAGACAGAATCCAGATGGATCTTTGAGTTAAATTCCATCACACCGTATGGCCTTAATGAAGAACTTCTTTTTACAGGTTTTTTGGGCTGAAATTACATATAGGGTGATCTGGATGATGGATGTCACCGAGTACAGTTGGATATGAAGTTTTTGGATATGACGGATGGGTCATACACTCTATACAAAGGATCTGGGAAGGACATCACGTCTATTGGCTTACCATGATGGACCATACTTACCTCTTCAATTGGGATGCAAATGGAGGAAGAGGACAACAGAAGATATTAATACAACTTAAAAACTGAGGGAACCATGGACTCTATGGGTTTCTAGATGTACATCTGGTCATAGATTTGATAGTATGTTCCTGTAGTATATCTGAGGGATCTCAGGTGCACTACTGATTATACATTGTATAATGATATTAATATGGAATGGGAATGCATATTGCTGCTGTGCCATTTATTCTAAGTGGACACAAGTGTGGATTTGATAGATATACAATCATCTGTGTTTTGCCCTTTTTGGGTCATTTTTGCAGCATGTGGCCCCTATCCATGGACAAATTGGGACGACATGCTGTATATGTTGATCTTATGATCTGCCTCCTCTTGGATATATGGCATATGAAATATGAGTATAAGATGTCCATTGCGATGTCAGATATTTTATGCATTCCTTGTTCCTTGGGCTCACTACGGCATTATGATATGTCTCTTTTAGAAATACCCTCTATGTCAGGATTCCGGCAACATTGCGCATGCGCAAGCAGTAGTTCCCCTCCCTCTGTGTTCATGATGATTAGAGACGCTGATGACGCGAGGGGTATACACGCGCATGCGTGTGACATGAGCTCACACACAGGAGCCGGGACTTGATTTTATGCAAGAGATACCTGCGCGGCGTCGGCCATGGGCTGCGGTTACCATGGCCGACGATCTGCACACGTGGGATGTTATCTGCTCCAAAACAGTCCGGACCGGAGCACACAGGTGACACTTGGCTATTTGTAATTGTAACCACATAATGTATACTATATAAGGGGATTGGTGCTTGAATCATCACTATTATCTGTCCCTGAGGAAGCCTAGCGGCGATACGCGTGGGGCGTATCCCTGGGGGTCTCCATGCAGTGAGGTTATTCTATCAGACTGGGTCCACCATCGGTTTGTTATTACTTGGTTGGGGCATCTTACTCTCTAGTTCCTGATGGAACTCTGCCCTTCCTTTCACTCAGCTTGTTTATCCGATGGGCTAATATATTGGGCTCTTTGGTGAATTTAACCTCATTTATAATACTCTGTATTTAGATGCCATGATTCATACTATCAGGTTACTTGGTTTGGCGCATTATTTGATTACAACTAATCTACTAGGACTATGTATTAATCTATTCCTATAGTGGAAAGTATACTCTGTTTCCCCATTTTAGGGATTATATATGTTGATATAATGGTTGCACTAGTGAACCTATGGTCCTATTTGCCATACTAAGTGTTGTTATGCTTTGATTATACTGCATTGTGATTGTAATTTAATGCAAGCTGTATGTTACACAATTAATTATGGTGTATGGAGATACCCGGGTGTGGGGTATATGGTTTTAATATGTTTTTAACCTTTTTGTGTGATTCAATAAAAAACCCCTCTATTTAATATTGATTGGGTGTGCTTCCCGTGATAAGCAGTTCTTTCCTTCTTCTCCATAAAGACACAGTGCCATGAAAGGGTTACACACCAACAAGCAACCCCAGCAAAACGGGACCCAAAACGTGCTCCCCCAACGGCAGCGGTGTTCAGAACTTTGGTTTACAAGTTGTCGGTGTCAGCGTTATTGCACTGAGCGAGTACGCAGTGACCCTTAACTCCCCAACGGCACTCCCCCGTCATCATCACCGAGTCCCGGGGCATTCCCCCTACCCATGGAGGGGTTAAACACCTGGATGCTCACCCCAACGCCATTAGGTACTCCCATCAGCAGCGGTGGTACTCCACCTTACCACACACTGTGGGTGGCGTCATGAAACATAGACTTTTCTTTAGCCGACCCCCAGCTATTATGGCGACCCATCTGCAGCCAACGATAACGTTGCTGGGGGCGTTGGATATGTGGAACGTTGTACCCCATAGGCTGCGTGCTGCGAATGCTGCGGTCAAAGATCGAAAAGTTAACAGCAGTGGGTGAAGCTTACCTCCACTGAATAAAACAGATATCATAAGCTGGCAATAATGGAGACTCGGCTTCTGAGCCCGCAAGAAGTAATAGGATGTAATAATACGTTACATATCGAGAAGGGGTTAAAGAAAACCTGGCAGCTACAAAAACACCATTTACCTGCAGATATAGTGGTAATCTGAGTACCTTAAATGATATCTATTTGGTTTATTGGAACAGTGTGTGACGCTAGTCACTGCACGGACAAGCTGTTAGGCAGGGTTACCAAACGTTCCAGGGACAGACACAAAGAGAGCATGCCGTGAACTAAGTGGAAAGACAAAGGCGTAGTCAGGTCTGGGGTCAGAATACCAGGAGGATAGTGGATCAGGGAAAATGGATGGTCAGAGGAGGTCTAATGTCTGGCAGCTATAGATCAGAACACAGCACAGATAACCGAGGCCCAGTGTCATGTGGTGTTCAGGCCCACATTCACGGGATGCCGCCGCGGCGGACTCTGTTCACAGGCAACCTGATCTTAGTTGCTCAGCCTCAGCTGAGTCTTTTCAACTGCTTTCCAGTCCTGCAGGAGTTAATTCTTGTGGAGTGGTGTGTGGCTCCTTGAGACTCAGGGGGCTAATTTCTATTCATCGGTCTTCTCCGTATTTAAGGTTTGAGTCTGTTTGTTACTGCAGATGATACCTCCAGCTTATGCTCCTATGATTCCGGTCTTTGTGGCGATCCTATTCTTGGTGACCAGTAGTTTACTGTTTGAGTGGAGTGGAAGTTCCCCGTTGTTCATTTACTTCTTTCCTTATACTTTATTCCCTCCCATACATGTATTGTCTCTCTTTTGTGTGCAGTGGGTATGAGTTTTGTTTTTTTCCTGTGTCTGTGGTATTTGTGGGGTTTGCATCTCCACTCTCGATGAGGGGGTGTTAGATCAGGGTTTGGAAAGGAGTTAGGGTTTTGCTGGCGGTCCAGACCTGGATACCATCAAATCTACCTCTGGGATAAGAGAGAGCACAAGGTCCCTAGTCTGAGGACCAGTTTCTGGGGTCCCTGCTCCAGTTACCCCAACACCTCCGTGATACCCTGGTTTTGGGACTAACTACTCAGCTGAGTAGTAACTGATCAATCACTCAAAACAGGGAGCCCCGAAGATAGCAAGCACCTCCCAGTTTCAGATTGGACAGCTGAGCTGTCGCTCAACAAACTAACAGCATGTATTTCATTGTTTCCAGATAGCTAAAGGTATTTTTCATTGTTCATAGTATCCCTATAGCAGTAATGCTTTACCATTATTCATGTTTACATTTTTATAGTGGTTTGTGTGCAGCTTATTATCTTTATTATAGTGTAGAGATTGTGACACAGTAACTGCAAGGAGAAAATGCAGATACTTTCTCCCAGCAGCTGCTCACATCCAGTCACCAGCACAGTGGGAGAGGCTGTAACAGTCACCACTTACTAGGTAGTGGGCGCACAGTAATCAACCCTCTTGTTCCTTGGCTGACAGCCTGTGAGTGGTGTTACTGTTTCCCGCACTGCATCGGTGACTGTATACGAGTAACTTCATTTTCTCCTTGCAGCTGGGAGTGTGACTGTTAGTTAATGGTGATTCTTCCCTGAGGAGGGTTACCTGTAGAAAGGTCTCTACTCCGCTCATCACTCCGCACATCCATTTCTCCTTTTCCCCTGTACATACCCCCCTTTCAATTCGAGTGACCACGCGACCCCTGGGTCCAGAAACCTCTCGATCCACCGCGGATCCGGATCCGAGCAGCCCCGCTGCTGAAACGGGGGCGGTACATATGTATATATTGGAGACCCCCCCTATGAGACAATAAAGTATCAGGAGTAGCTCTCCCTTTGTCTCAAACAAATAAAAGATTACATCATCGTCACTCATTTATATAAGACTATATAAACTTTTTAGTTTCACATTCCTGAACTTCACTTAAAGAAACTGAAACTATACAAGCCCTTATGTAAAGTAAACAAAGGTCTCTGCTGCATTACACCAGGGGAAACACAGCACAGGCTCTTACACGAATACAAAATGGAGTGTAGATTTAACAAAATGGACTCTGCTCTCATTCAAGCAATATACAAATGGAAGAATAAAGTGTACAGCTTGGCTATAAAAAAAAATAAATTTCTGGCCAGCAAAAATTAAAAAAAATGTGTTAACAGATGAATAGTTGTAAATGATCCATTATAAAAAGTACAAACTGTAATGACAAAATTAACTCTTTATTAACAGATAGTAAAAGTCTATTAATATTAACTAAAACAGACATTCTATTCATGACTATGGCTTCACTCCTGTGTGAATTCTCTCATGTGAAATAAGATTTGATTTCCGAACAAAATATTTCCCACATTCTGAACATGAATATGGCTTCTCTCCTGTGTGAATTCTCTCATGTTTAACAAGATCTGATTTCTGTGCAAAACATTTCTCACATTCTGAACATGAATATGGCTTCACTCCTGTGTGAATTCTCGCATGTTTAACAAGATGTGATTTCAGACCAAAACATTTCCCACATTCTGAACATGAATATGGCTTCTCTCCTGTGTGAATTCTCTCATGTTTAACAAGATCTGATTTCAAAGCAAAACATTTCTCACATTCTGAACATGAATATGGCTTCACTCTTGTGTGAAATCTCTCATGTGTAATGAGAGCTGATTTCTGAGCAAAACATTTCTCACATTCTGAACATGAATATGGCTTCTCTCCTGTGTGAATTCTCGCATGTTTAACAAGATATGATTTCAAAGCAAAACATTTCTCACATTCTGAACATGAATATGGCTTCACTCTTGTGTGAAATCTCTCATGTGTAATGAGAGCTGATTTCTGAGCAAAACATTTCTCACATTCTGAACATGAATATGGCTTCTCTCCTGTGTGAATTCTCGCATGTTTAACAAGATATGATTGGTCAGCAAAACATTTCTCACATTCTGAACATGAATATGGCTTCTCTCCTGTGTGAATTCTCTCATGTTTAACAAGATCTGATTTCTGTGCAAAACATTTCCCACATTCTGAACATGAATATGACTTCTCTCCTGTGTGAATTCTCTCATGTATAATGAGATGTGATTTCCGAACAAAACATTTCCCACATTCTGAACATGAATATGGCTTCACTCCTGTGTGAATTCTCGCATGTTTAACAAGATATGATTGGTCAGCAAAACATTTCTCACATTCTGAACATGAATATGGCTTCTCTCCTGTGTGAATTCTCTCATGTTTAACAAGATCTGATTTCTGTGCAAAACATTTCCCACATTCTGAACATGAATATGACTTCTCTCCTGTGTGAATTCTGTCATGTTTAACAAGATCTGATTTCTGTGCAAAACATTTCTCACATTCTGAACATGAATATGGCTTCTCTCCTGTGTGAATTCTCGCATGTTTAACAAGATATGATTTCAAAGCAAAACATTTCTCACATTCTGAACATGAATATGGCTTCACTCCTGTGTGAATTCTCGCATGTTTAACAAGATGTGATTTCAGACCAAAACATTTCCCACATTCTGAACATGAATATGGCTTCTCTCCTGTGTGAATTCTCGCATGTTTAACAAGATCTGATTTCTGAGCAAAACATTTCCCACATTCTGAACATGAATATGACTTCACTCCTTTGTGACTTTCCCTTCCCTTAGCATTCTGTGTTGAACTCCTGGTACCGTCATCTGCCATAAAGAAAATTGAAGTTATAAGCTTTTAATAATATAACCTCAAAACATACACATAGACACACATAAATCCATACAAATTTCAAAGTGTGTAGTGTTCTACTTTAAAAGGCCTATGTGACAGAAAATACCCAAAATGACATTTTAAAAACTGCACCCTTCGAAGTGCTCAAAACGACATTCAATAAAACATATCTACAAAAGCATATCCAGTGGCACTCAATAATATAAGGATACTTTGGCATTGCATTACTGCTGTAGAAATTATTAGAAAAAAGGGATTAATACATAGGTAATGAGAAACACACTGCGACATCGCTAGCAATCTCGTTAGCGATGTGAAATTTGAGATCGCAAGTGCGATCTTTCGAGATCGCACATGCGTAAAATGACCTATGTGCGACCTCAAAAGATCGCACTTGCGATCTAGAATTTCACATCGCTAATGAGATCGCTAGCGATGTCGCAGTGTGTAAAGTACCCTTAAAATGACATAGGCATTGCATTACTGCTTTAGAGATATTTGCAAAGTGAGATTCTTAGTTTATGTATTGACCAATCCATGTGAGCCCGATAACCTTGACAAGCACCTGACCAAGCACTCTTCCCAATAGCAAGGGTGTGTCCACCATCTTATTTAGCCAGGAACCAGACATGCAGATTTTTAATCACACATAGAGGCATTTAAGGTTAGCTTCTAAATATAATCATCATCATCATAGTATCATAGTTTTAAGGTTGAAGGGAGACTCTAAGTCCATCTAGTTCAACCCGTAGCCTAACATGTTGATCCAGAGGAAGGCAAAAAAACCCCAATGTGGCAAATAAGCTCCAATGGGGAAAAAATTTCCTTCCTGACTCCACATCCGGCAATCAGACTAGTTCCCTGGATCAATACCCTGTCATAAAATCTAATATACATAACTGGTTATATTAAATTTTTCAAGAAAGGCATCCAGGCTCTGCTTAAATGTTAGTAGTGAATCACTCATTACAACATCATGCGGCAGAGAATTCCATAGTCTCACTGCTCGTACAGTAAAGAATCCTCGTCTGTGATTATGATTAAACCTTCTTTCCTCAAGACGTAGCGGATGCCCCCGTGTTCCAGTCGCAGGCCTAGGTGTAAATAGATCTTTGGAAAGGTCTCTGTACTGTCCCCTCATATATTTATACATTGTGATTAGATCTCCCCTAAGCCTTCGTTTTTCCAGACTAAATAACCCCAAGTTTAATAACCTGTCTTCGTATTGCAGCCCCCCCATTCCTCTAATAATCTTGGTCGCTCTTCTTTGCACCCTCTCCAGTTCAGCTATGTCCTTCTTATATATCGGTGACCAGAATTGTACACAGTATTCTACGTGCGGTCGCACTAGTGACTTGTACAGAGGTAGAACTATATTTTTTTCATGAACACTTATACCTCTTTTAATACATCCCATTATTTTATTAGCCCTGGCAGCAGCTGCCTGACACTGTCCACTAAAGTGAAGTTTACCATCCACCCATACACCCAAGTCTTTTTCTGTGTCTGTTTTACCCAGTGTTCTACAATTAAGTACATAATCATAAATGTTATTTCCTCTACCCAAGTGCATGACCTTACATTTATCTACATTAAACTTCAATTGCCACTTCTCAGCCCAATCCTCCAATTTACATTAATGAGATCACCTTCTCGAGGTTATCCGGCTCACATGGATTGGCCAATACATAAGCTAAGAATCTCTCTTTGCAAATATCTCTGAAGCAGTAATGCAATGCCTATGTCTTTTTACTCATTTTTCACATTAGCTATGTATTTATCCCTTTTTTTGTAATATTCCTACAGCAGTAATGCAATGCCAAAGTACACTTTAAATGCATCACAGAAATTAAAAAAAATGTGGAAGGAAAAAAATAAACATTTTAAATTTTTCCCACAAAAGTGTTGCTTTAACCACAAATTTTCATTTTCCCAAGGGTAAGATGAGAAAATGAACCATATAATTCTGTTGTGCAATTTCTCGTGTGTACGCCAATACCCCAGGACTTGGAAGGGAAGGAGCACCATTTGACTATTGGAGAACAAAATTGGCTGAAATAGAGGATGCCATGTCACGTTTGTAAAGCCCTTGATGTGCCTAAACAGTGGAAACACCCCACAAATAATCTCATTTTGAAATCTACACCACTGAAGGAATGTATCTAGAGGTGTGGAGATCATAGGAGTACCCTTATATAGGGCAAAGGGTCTTTAGCAGACCCCCAGCTATTATGGTTACCCATATGCACCCAATGATAAATGTTGCTGGGGGCGTTGGATATGTGGAACGTTGTACCCCATAGGCTGCGAGCTGCAAATGCTGCTGTCAAAGATCGAAAAGTTAACAGCAGTGGGTGAAGCTTACCTCCACTGAATAACTCAAGCATCTTCTGCTGACAATAATGGAGACTCAGCTTTCGAGCCCGCAAGAAGCAATAGGATGTAATAATATGTTACATATCGAGAAGGGGTTAAAGAAAACCTGGCAGCTACAAAGAAGAGAATTTTGTTACTTACCGTAAATTCCTTTTCTTCTAGCTCTTATTGGGAGACCCAGACGATTGGGGTATAGCTACTGCCTCCGGAGGCCACACAAAGCACTACACTAAAAAGTGCAAGGCCCCTCCCCTTCTGGCTATACCCCCCCGTGGTATCACGGGTTCTCCAGTTTTAGTGCCAAAGCAAGAAGGAGGAAGCCAATAACTGGTTTAAACAAATTAACTCCGAGTAACATCGGAGAACTGAAAAACCGTTCAACATGAACAACATGTGTACCCGCAAACAACAAAAAAATCCCGAAGGACAACAGGGCGGGTGCTGGGTCTCCCAATAAGAGCTAGAAGAAAAGGAATTTACGGTAAGTAACAAAATTCTCTTCTTCTTCAGCGCTCTATTGGGAGACCCAGACGATTGGGACGTCCAAAAGCTGTCCCTGGGTGGGTAAAGAAATACCTCATGTTAGAGCTGCAAAACAGCCCTCCCCTACGGGGATGTCACTGCCGCCTGCAGGACTCTTCTACCTAAGCTGGCATCCGCCGAAGCATAGGTATGCACCTGATAATGTTTGGTGAAAGTGTGCAGACTCGACCAGGTGGCTGCCTGGCACACCTGTTGAGCCGTAGCCTGGTGTCGTAATGCCCAGGACGCACCCACGGCTCTGGTTGAGTGGGCTTTCAGCCCTGAAGGAACCGGAAGCCCCGCAGAACGGTAGGCCTCTAGAATTGGTTCTTTGATCCATCGAGCCAGGGTGGCTTTAGAAGCCTGCAACCCCTTGCGCGGACCAGCGACAAGGACAAAAAATGCATCGGAACGGCGCATGGGCGCCGTGCGGGAAATGTAGATTCTGAGTGCTCTCACCAGATCTAACAAACGTAAGTCCTTTTCATACCGGTGAACCGGATGAGGACAAAAGGAAGGCAAGGATATATCCTGATTAAGATGAAATGAGGATACGACCTTAGGGAGAAACTCCGGAATGGGGCGCAGCACTACCTTGTCCTGGTGGAACCCAGGAAGGGAGCCTTGGATGACAGAGCTGCCAGCTCAGACACTCGCCGAAGCGATGCGATCGCAACGAGAAACGCCACCTTCTGTGACAGGCGAGAAAAGGAAACTTCCTTCAGAGGCTCGAAAGGCGGCTTCTGGAGAGCAACTAGTACCCTGTTGAGATCCCATGGATCTAACGGCCGCTTGTACGGGGGTACGATATGACAGACCCCCTGTAGGAACGTGCGCACCTTAGAAAGACGTGCTAGACGCTTCCGAAAAAAAAACACGGATAGTGCCGAGACTTGCCCCTTAAGGGAGCCGAGCGACAAGCCCTTTTCTAACCCCGATTGCAGGAAGGAAAGAAAAGTAGGCAATGCAAATGGCCAGGGAGACCCTCCCTGAGCCGAGCACCAGGTTAAGAAAATCTTCCACGTTCTGTGGTAGATCTTAGCAGAGGTGGACTTCCTAGCCTGTTTCATGGTGGCAACGACCCCTTGGGATAATCCTGAAGACGCTAGGATCCAGGACTCAATGGCCACACAGTCAGGTTCAGGGCCGCAGAATTCCGATGGAAAAAACGGCCCTTGGGACAGTAAGTCTGGCCGGCCTGGTAGTGACCACGGTCGGCCGACCGTGAGATGCCACAGATCCGGGTACCACGATCTCCTCGGCCAGTCTGGGGCGACGAGTATGACGCGGCTGCAAGCGGATCTGATTTTTGCGCAGTACTCTGGGCAAGAGTGCCAGAGGTGGAAACACATATGGGAGCCGGAACTGCGACCAATCTTGCACCAAGGCGTCTGCCGCCAGAGCTCTGTGATCGCGCGATCGTGCCATAAATGCCGGGACCTTGTTGTTGTGCCGAGACGCCATTAGGTCGACGTCCGGCACCCCCCAGCGGCGACAGATTTCCTGAAACACGTCCGGGTGAAGGGACCATTCCCCTGCGTCCATACCCTGGCGACTGAGGAAGTCTGCTTCCCAGTTTTCTACGCCCGGGATGTGAACTGCGGATATGGTGGATGCTGTGTCCTCCACCCACATGAGGATTCGCCGGACTTCCTGGAAGGCTTGCCGACTGCGCGTCTCTCCTTGGTGGTTGATGTATGCCACCACTGTGGAGTTGTCCGACTGGATTCGGATCTGCTCTCTTTCTAGCCACTGCTGGAAGGCTAGTAGGGCAAGAAACCCTGCCCTGATTTCCAGAACATTGATCTGAAGGGTGGACTCCTGCTGAGTCCACGTCCCCTGAGCCCTGTGGCGGAGACAAACTGCTCCCCACCCTGACAGACTCGTATCTGTCGTGACTACTGCCCAGGATGGGAGTAGGAAGGATCTTCACTGTGACAATGAGGTGGGAATAAGCCACCATTGCAGAGAGTCCTTGGCCGTCTGGGAAAAAGAAACTTTCCTGTCCAGGGAGGTTGACTGCCCGTCCCATTGGCGGAGAATGTCCCATTGAAGTTGGCGCAGATGAAACTGCGCAAAGGGAACTGCCTCCATGGCTGCCACCATCTTCCCTAGGAAGTGCATGAGGCGCCTTAAGGGGTGCGACTGGCCTTGAAGGAGAGACTGCACCTCTGTCTGCAGTGAACGCTGCTTGTTCAGCGGAAGCTTCACTATCGCTGATAGAGTGTGAAACTCCATGCCGAGATACGTTAGTGATTGAGTCGGTGACAGATTTGACCTTGCCAAATTGATGATCCACCCGAAAGTCTGGAGAGTCTCCAGCGTAACATTCAGGCTGCGTTGGCATGCCTCGAGGGAGGTTGCTTTGACGAGTAGATCGTCCAAGTAAGGGATCACCGAGTGTCCCTGAGAGTGCAAGACTGCTACCACTGCTGCCATGACCTTGGTGAACACCCGTGGGGCTGTCGCCAGACCGAATGGCAGAGCTACGAACTGAAGATGGTCGTCTCCTATCACAAAACGTAGAAAACGTTGGTGCTCCGTAGCAATTGGCACGTGGAGATAGGCATCTTTGATGCCTGTTGAGGCAAGGAAGTCTCCTCGAGACATTGAGGTAATGACGGATCGGAGGGATTCCATCCGGAACCGCCTGGCGTGCACATGATTGTTGAGCAGTTTTAGGTCCAGAACAGGACGGAAGGAGCCGTCCTGTTTTGGAGCCACAAAGATATTGGAGTACAAACCCTCGCCCTCGTTCCTGAGGGGGGACAGGGATCACCACTCCTTCTGCTCTTAGAACGTCCACCGCCTGCAGCAGGGCATCTGCTCGGTGGGGAGGTGGGGCCGTTCTGAAGAATGGAGTCGGAGGACGAGAACAGAACACTGTCCTGTGCACGTGAGCACAATGTCCGTCACCCACCGGTCTGTGACCTGTGGCAGCTAAATGTCGCCAAAGGCGGGGGAGTCTGCCATCAACCGCGGATGCGGAGAGCGAGAGAGAGAGCTGAGAGTCATGAGGAGACCGCCCTGGTAGCGGTTCCTCCGGCTGCCTTCCTAGGGCGTGATTGAGCCCGGCCGGAATCTGAGCCCGTCTGAGGTTTTGTAGCCCTTTTGCACGAGGACAATTGGGACCTGCCCGAGCTTGGGAAGGACCGAACCTCGACTGTACTTTTAGGACAGCATTAATAGGGTAAGTCGCAGTGCAGAAATTGCGGGGTCACGGACGCCTCTGCGGTACAGATGTACATGTGCTCAAGGCCAGCTGCGCAAGAACAGCTGAGAAGGTTAGGTTGCCTATACGGCTGTGAATGCCGGAGCAACCGACACGCCGATAGCCTCCTAGACAGATTTCAACCAGAGTCCATCTGTCTGAGAATGGCATCTTTAAGTGAAGCCCCATCTCCAGTGCAACTATGGCTCTAGACGCAAGCCTGGAGATTGGAGAATCCACCTTTGGACCCTGGGTCCAGCGCTTGACCACGTCAGGGGAAAAGGGATAACGTGTATCTTAAAAACGTTTGGAGAAGACGCTTATCTGGTAAGCGTGGTGTTTCTGGACTGCTTCTCTGAAGTCAGCGTGGCCAGAAAAATACTCAATATCCTTTTGAGATACTGAAAAGGGACTTCCCCTGCTGTGAAGCTGACTCCTCCACTGGGGGAGCTGAGGGAGAAAGATCCAACCTTCCATTGATGGACGCTATAGGATCATTCCTTATGGCGTTACCATCCGGTGTATCCGGATTGAGAGTGACGTCAGGATCGAAGTCCTGGAAAGCTGCCTTATCATACAGAGAGTCCTCCTGGGACCCCCCCGTTCCAAATGAGGTTGGTCAGGAAGATTGCCCATGGCCTGTCTGTACTGCAAGTCTCTATCTTATGACAATATATCTGTCGAAACTGCAACTCCGTCCCTGTCCTTGGACAGGGTTGACAGGTGGTTTCTTTGGCCACGACTAGTAGAGACCCCGGCAGACGAAGTGCTAGAGACCCCGGCAGACGAAGTGCTACAGGGGAGCATGCACACAATGGGACGGTGTCATGAACCGCATCCCATGTAGTAAAACCAGCACTGAAAATCTGTGTTGCTTTTTTCGCCGCTGCCGACTAGCCATCTAGAAGTATATAGCCAAGATTGGTGACCGTACAGTGCAATGTATAGCATACAAGCACAAAGTACAAATGAACACTGCAGCACAAGCAATACAAGCAGCATAGAAGCCTGTGCCCTGGCACCTCTGCTCTTCTGCTGCTGTAGACTAGTCATCTAGGGGAATATAGCCCAGAAGAGTGACCATACAGTGCAATGTATAGCATACAAGCACAAGTACAAATGCACACTGCAGCCCATGCAATACAAGCAGCATAGAAAAAAACCTGTGCCCCAGCACCCTTGGTTTTCTGCTGCTGTAGTCTAGCCATTCCAGGAGAATATAGCTAAGACTAGCGACTGTACAGTGCAGTGTATAGCATACAAGCATAAACACAAATGAACACTTCAGTACGTGCAATACAAGCAGCCTAGAAAGCCTGTGCCTTAGCACACCTGCTTTCCTGCTGCTGATGTGTCGCTCTCCAAGCGGGCATATAGCGACCTATGCAATTAAAATACACATGTACACACTGCAGTATATATTGGGGTCAGCACTATGTGTGCCGCTTACCGCCCGCCTATAAGCGGGTGTATGGTCGCCACCGTCCTGCCTGGTTGCCGAAAGTCCGAGCTCGGACTGCAGTAATGGCTGCCGGCGTCTTCCCCAGCTCGTGTGAGGAGGGGCGGGCCGTGGGCGTGCCCCAGGTCAGAGCGGGAATCCGGCGTCCGACAGTGTGCAGTGAGAGGGCTGGAGCATGTAAATAAGGCTCCAGCCCTCGGCGCTGCTGATTGCTCAGCGTCTGTCCCCTTCCCTGAGTGACAGGGAGGGGGCGGGAACGAAGCGGCACTAGGCCGCAGAAGCCGGGGACTGGATTTATAAGCGCCGCCGCCGTAAAAGCGCGGTCGGCGCCCAGTCCCCGGCGAACTACAAGTCCCAGCCGCGCCGCCGCTCCCGGAGCGTCCGGCGCGGTAGTTCCCAATACACAAAGTCACTCAGCAAAGCTGCAGTGACTGTAACCCTTTACTGTCCCCGGCGCACTAGCACACCCAGCAAGTCTGGAGTGTGCTGTGTCTGTGTGTCCGGGGACACAGAGTACCTGTAATGGTGCAGGGCCATGTCCCTGAACGGTACTCCAGCTCCGTATCCAGCAGGTTCAAATGGGTCTGTGGATGGAGCCCGGCGTCAGAGCTTTGAGGCCGGCAGGATCCCACTTCCTCAGAGCCCCTCGGGGGATGTGGAAGGAAAGCAGCATGTGGGCTCCAGCCTCCGTACCAGCAATAGGTACCTCAACCTTACAACACCATCAACGGGTGAGAAGGGAGCATGCTGGGGGCCCTATATGGGCCCTCTTTTCTTCCATCCGAAATAGTCAGCAGCTACTGCTGACTAAAATCTGTGGAGCTATGCATGGATGTCTGACCTCCTTCGCACAAAGCTTGAAAACTGGAGAACCCGTGATACCACGGGGGGGTATAGCCAGAAGGGGAGGGGCCTTGCACTTTTTAGTGTAGTGCTTTGTGTGGCCTCCGGAGGCAGTAGCTATACCCCAATCGTCTGGGTCTCCCAATAGAGCGCTGAAGAAAACACTATTTACCTGCAGATATAGTGGTAATCTGAGTACCTGGCATTTAAATGATATCTATCTGGTTTATTAGAACAGTGTGTGACGCTAGTCACTGCACGGACAAGCCATGAGGCAGGGTTATCAAATGTTCTGGGGTCAAATACAAAGAGAGCATGCCGTGAACTAAGGGGAAAGAAAAAGGCGTAGTCAGCTCTGGGGTCAGAATATCAGGAGGATAGCGGATATGGGCAAATGAATAGTCAGAGGAGGTCCAAAGACTGTCAGCTATAGATCAGAGCACGATAACCAAGTCCCACATTCACAGGGAGCCGTGGTGGCGACGGACTCTCCACAGGCAACCTGAAATTAGTTGCTCAGCTTCAGCTGAGTGTTTTACACTGTTTTCCAGTCCTGTGGAGTGGTTTGTGGCTCCTTGAGACTCACGGGGCTTATTTCTATTCAGCTGTCTTCTCCCTATTTAAGGTTTGAGATACTACTTGTTACTGCAGATGATACCTTCAGTTTATGCTCCTGTGATTCCGGTCTTTGTGGCGATCCTTTGTGGGGTTTGCATCTCCACTCCCGGTGGGGGGGAGAGGGGGTGTTAGATCAGGGTTTTGGACAGGAGTTAGTGTTACGCTGGCAGTCCAGACTTGGATACCATCAAGCCTACCCCTGGGATAAGGGACAGCACAAAGTCCCTAGTCTGAGGCCCTGTTTCGGGGGGAGGGGGGGTGTCTCTTCTCCAGTTACCCCGGCACCTCCGTGATACCCTGGTTTTGGGATTAACTACTCAGCTAAGTAACTGATCAATCACTCAGAACAGGGAACCCCTGAAGAAACCAAACACCTCCCAGTTTCAGATTGGACAGTTGAGCTGTAACTCAATAAACTAACAGCTTGGCACGGCCCTGATTCCATAGAGAGGCAAAATTGTCACTCACTGCGCCCAAGACAACGGAGAGATTGTGACACAGTGTCTGCAAGGAAAAAATGCAGTTACAGTCTCCCAGCAGCTGCTCACTTTCAGCCTCTCCTACTGTGCTGGTGACTGCAACAGTCACCACTCACTACATAGTGAGTGCACAGTAATCAACCCTCTTGTTCCTTGGCTGACAGCCTGTGAGCGGTAACTGTTACTGTTTCCCGCAGTGCATCGGTGACTGTATACGAGCAGCAGCAGGGAAAATGTAACTTTATTTTCTTCTTGCAGCTGGGAATGTGACTGTTCTCTTTGTTATTTAATGGTGACTCTTCACTGAGGAGGGTTACCTGTGGAAAGGTCTCTGCTCTGTTCATCAAACCGCACATCCATTTATCCTTTTTCGATTGTGTCTGCAGCGTTCTGCATATCTTTTCCCTGAATTTCAAAGCTGTAAAATAAATAATGTAAAAGTCACGGACAGAAGGAAAAGTCATGTGGAAGGTTCTAGATGGAGGCTTCTGCTACCAGAGCAGTGTGGCCCCTGAGACCAATCCATGCATGGCCTCTACGCCTCCTATATCCCCCGTGCTGCCCCAGAGTCAGTTCAGCAGGGATAGAAGCAGACGTGGCAGGATCCACTTAGTGTGGTACATTATGACATTGGGATTTCCTTCATTGTCTTCACAATTTGGACGCCCTAATGCTTATTTTTCTGTCATTTTATAATTGTTTTAGTCAACAATGTTGTATTTTTGAAAGCTTTCTTTTTGAGGTACATTAGTTTTATTCAATTTTTTTTTCTTTAAAGTTGTCCGACATAAGTGCAAACATTTTTTGTAAGCTATTCTGTGCTGTATTGTAATATAAGGCTACATGCGCACGCTGCAGTTTTTTTCTGCACACAAACTGCAACCAAAACTGCACCTTGTCAGAGTGAGCCTGGAAATGTCCCAAAAACGCTTGTAATATAGGTGCGTTTTTAGTGCGTTTTTAGTCATTGCGTTTTTTTTGAAGGAGAAACGAAATATGATAGGAAAGGATAATAGATAGATAGCTAGAATACATGATAAATAGTAAAAAATAGAAAGAATAGCTAGATGGATAGATAATAAGAACATATAGATTAGATAAGAAAGAACAGAAAGAATACATAGAAAGAAATAATAGAATAGCTTGATAGAGGGATAGCCAGCTTGGTTAGCTGTTTGTTTGTTTTGTTTTGTTTTGGGGGGGGGGTAAAAAACAAACAAACATGGGATCCCCCCAATTTTCAGATACAGTACAGGAACCGCAGCAGCTGCAACCCTCAGCTCTCTGCTGTACCTTGGCTAGTTATGAAAAATAGAGGGGATCCCACACGTTTTTTTATTATTTGATTAAAAAAAAAATGACGTGAGATCTCCTCATTTTTCTAATACCAGCCCAGGTACAGCAGACAACTGGAGGCTGATAATATTAGGGTGGAAAGGGCCATCGTTATTTGGCCCTTTCCAGCCTAACAATAGCAGCCCACAGCCGCCCTAGAAGTGGCATATCCATAAGATGCGCAAATTCTGGTGCTGGACCCGGCTCTTCCCGTTGCCCTGGTGCGGTAGCTATCGGGATAATAAGGGGTTAATATGGGGAAATAAGGTATGCACACCAGTGACTATGTAAGGGGAATACATGGAATAGCAGAAACTGCTGTGTGAATACTGACATGAAAAATTCAATAGCTATATGTAAGCATGAAGTGTGAAAAATGGAACCTGCATTACTGCCATGAATATATGAATAAAGAGAAATTTAGCTACTGAATTGATCAATGGATTGGGCCCCAACACTACGCCAAAGTATTTCTCTACGTTGGGGTGCATACCTTATTTCCCCATAGTGATGTTTTTTAGGTTTTTGCACCCAGTTCAGACATAGAATGGAGTTCCAAACGTTATTTCTTATTTGTTAGTTGTTTTTCGTTTGGGAACCCTCCCCACACACACCTATTGCCAATCCACATTGTATATATAGCCTGGGTCTCAGCTTCCCATACACGGTAAGTTTTTTAACTGCATGAGAGGACACACACAAGCTAGGGACCCCAACGTAGAGAAATACTTTGGCGTAGTGTTGGGGCTCTATTGCATTGATCAATTCAGTAGCTAAATTTCTCTTTATTCATATATTCATGGCAGTAATGCAGGTTCCATTTTTCACATTTCATGCTTACATATAGCTATTGAATTTTTCATGTCAGTATTCACACAGCAGTTTCTGCTATTCCATGTATTCCCCTTACATAGTCACTGGTGTGCATACCTTATTTCCCCATAGTGATGTTTTTTAGGTTTTTGCACCCAGTTCAGACATAGAATGGAGTTCCAAACGTTATTTCTTATTTAATAAGGGGTTAATGTCAGACCATAGCTGCCACTAAGCCCTAGGTTAGTGATGTTATGCGTCTATGAGACACACCACATCACATAAAAAAAGCCACCTTCTTTCACCACTTTATTAACCCCCAAAACACTCCTCGAGGTCCAAAGTAATCCACACGATGTCCCACGAGGCTTCCAGCTCTGCTACATCCCTGTCCTGTCACAGATAGCAGTCATACAGCATGGCTGCCAGCTGTGAGTGTGGACAGAGCCGCAGCGATCAGAATGAACTAGGGTGAATTCCTGACGTCACAGCTACAGCTCCAGCAGTACGGCGGGTGTCGCAGCAATGACATCACAGGTTCACTGCGGTTCAAGCCTGATGTCCTCCAGCTGTCACAGAAAACCACCCGAGTGTCAGCGGTGCCATCACTCAGGTGTTTGCTGTCACAGTTTGAGTCCTCCTCCGCTGATAGTACAGCACTGAAGAGAGTCGCTCCATGTAGACACGCCCACCGCGGCTGTGATTGGTTGCAGTCAGACAGCTGTCCCTCAGCATGGGGGCTCGTCTGACTGCAACCAATCAATCACAGACAGGGGGAGGAGTCAAAATGTATGAGGCTAATGAGCGGGTCCGGAAGAAGATGAGAGGCGGGGGAGCAGTGTGACAGCCGTGATCGGTGAGTATGTACTGCTTGGGGAGAAAGAGAGAGAGCGCAAGAGAGACAGAGAAACCAACACAGGCACCGACATGTCAAATTCACTCCAGCATTGATTTTGTCATTCTGGAACTAAATTGGTGAGCTGCGTTTCTGTTGACAAAACCGCACGTAAAACTCATGCAAAATGCACCAATTTGATAGCATGCATTTTCCTTGCCTTTTTGATGCCCTCATTGATTTTAATGGGTGACAAATGTTGACAAAAACAAACGCAGTTTATTTGTCAGCGTTTTTTTTTTGTCAAAAGTTTGTGAAAAAAAGATGCAGCATATTCATTCTTTCTTGCAAGGTGCACATTACAAATCTGACTTCTCATAGACTTTGCTGGGAAGTCAGAGGTCCGAAAGTTCTGCCAACAAAACTGCACCAAAAAACGCGTCAAAAACACTACAAAAACGCAGCGTGCGCATGTAGCCTAAATCACCTCTACATTTTTTTTCTTTTCTATCTTTTTTTCCTCTTGAATTATCCCTTCATTCTCTGCAGACAGGTTATTTACCTTCAGCTCAACCAAACATGAAAACTTCCTATGCCGAACCTCACAGTCAGAGCTGGCCCCGCCCGGCCTCACTGTCCAGCCCCGCCCTCTTCCCTCCCTCTGCACACTTATTAGGCTATGTTCACATTTCCGCTATTTAGTATACGTCACATTCTGCCGCTGATAAACAACGCAATCCGTTTGGCGGATTCCGTTGTTTCCCATAGACTTGTATAAGCGGCGGATTGTGACTGATGCCATTGCGTTGCATCTGCCGTGCGACTGATCAGTCGTGGAACGTCGGGCAGCAAGAACGCAGCATTTAACGTTTTTTTTGAGCAGCAGAATCCTTTTGATTTCACTGCGCATGGTCAAATTTTGTCTTTAATTATTCAAACCAACGTCTCTCTCGGCGGCCGAACGATCAGCTGATCACCCGGCTGCCGGCTACTGTGAGCGATCAGCTGATCACCCGCCTTCTGTGAGCGATCAGCTGATCATTCATAATAGCCGGCCGCTGGTTAAACAGCAAAAAAAAAACAACTAAAAAAAAAACAAATGGATCGTTGTTTTGCAGAATCAGTCACATCAGTTGTGCCACTATCTGCAACGCATCCATTGCATCAGTCACACAACTGATTGTGACGGATGCAAAACAACGGAAGTGTGAACATAGCCTTAGCTGTCAGTAATCAGGCCAGCACTGACCTGTTATCACTCTAGCATTGGAAATAACAGCCCCATATCGGGCTCTGCACCCCCCCACCACACACATCGGGCTCTGCACCCCCCCCACCACACACATCGGGCTCTGCACCCCCCCACCACACACATCGGGCTCTGCACCCCCCCACCACACACATCGGGCTCTGCACCCCCCCCCACACTCACATCGGGCTCTGCACCCCCCCCACACTCACATCGGGCTCTGCACCCCCCCCACACTCACATCGGGCTCTGCACCCCCCCACACTCACATCGGGCTCTGCACCCCCCCACACTCACATCGGGCTCTGCACCACCTCACCCCCCCCCACACACACACACATCGGGCTCTGCACCCCACACACACACACATCGGGCTCTGCACCCCCCCACACTCACATCGGGCTCTGCACCCCCCCCACTCACATCGGGCTCTGCACCCCCCCACACTCACATCGGGCTCTGCAACCCCCCCCACACACACACACACACACACACAGGGCTCTGCACCCCCCCCACACACCGGGCTCTACACCCCCCCACACATATCGGGCTCTACACACCCCCACACACCGGGCTCTACACCCCCCCACACATATCGGGCTCCCCCCCCACACATATCGGGCTCCCCCCCCACACATACACACACACACGGGGCTCTGCAACCCCCCACACACATAGGGCTCTGCAACCCCCCACACACATAGGGCTCTGCAACCCCCCACACACATAGGGCTCTGCAACCCCCCACACACATAGGGCTCTGCAACCCCCCAAAGACATAGGGTTCTGCACCCCCCTACACATCTGGCTCTGCACCCCTCCCCACACATCTGGCTCTGCACACCTCCCCACACATCTGGCTCTGCACACACCCCCCACATGGTGCTCTGCATACCCACACCCACCGTGTAGGGAACACACACTTACCTCTCCTCGGTCCCTACCGCTGCTCCTCGTTCGTCCACTGTCTGTGCTCGGGACATATCAGCACAGTAGTGACGTCACCGCTGTCCTGAACTGTCAGAGCAGACAGCGGGACAGTGATGAGAAGCAGCGAGGTGCTGCCTGTCATCTGTGCTTTCAAATGTATTAACATCTGTGATGCCGATACATTTGAACGTGCAAACCTGAGCAGGGGGCCCGGTGCTGGAGGTGACCGCACGGTAGCCACCACCAGGTGCCTTCCCCCCAGCTCACGGGCCCCACCGCAGTGGAAGGGGAGAGGACGGAGTGTGGGGAGGGTGCGGGGGAATGTGTGGGAGGATGCGGAGGAAAGGGGGCGGGGACTCCACGCACTGTACCTGCCCAGCAAGGAGGCTACATGACGTCGACTGTGATGCCCGTCGACAAGGCAGAACATAAGCTCCTGCACTTGTTGTCCTGACATCCACAGGAAGCAGTAAAATCACAGCAGCAGTGGTCACATGACCGCTCTGAGCCGGGGGAGAGGGGCTGTCAGCAGGGCAGGTAGGGAGTTACTGTCTACTTACCTGCCCTAATGTAGCCCAATAGTGTAATTACAAAAAAAGGCAAAATAAGCCGGATAACCCCTTTAAGAGGGTGGACAGAGGCGTACAAAGAAATCATGAGCCGACTACTGTGAGCGATCAGCTGATCGCCCGGTGGGCGGCTACTGTGAGCGATCAGCTGATCGCCCGGTGGGCGGCTACTGTGAGCGATCAGCTGATCGCCCGGCGGGCGGCTACTGTGAGCGATCAGCTGATCGCCCGGCGGGCGGCTACTGTGAGCGATCAGCTGATCGCCCGGCGGGCGGCTACTGTGAGCGATCAGCTGATCGCCCGGCGGGCGGCTACTGTGAGCGATCAGCTGATCGCCCGGCGGGCGGCTACTGTGAGCGATCAGCTGATCGCCCGGCGGGTGGCTACTGTGAGCGATCAGCTGATCGCCCGGCGGGCGGCTACTGTGAGCGATCAGCTGATCGCCCGGCGGGCGGCTACTGTGAGCGATCAGCTGATCACCCGGCAGCCGCCTTCTGTGAGCGATCAGCTGATCACCTGGCAGCCGCCTTCTGTGAGCGATCAGCTGATCACCCGGCAGCCGCCTTCTGTGAGCGATCAGCTGATCACCCGGCAGCCGCCTTCTGTGAGCGATCAGCTGATCATTCATAATTGCCGGCCGCTGGTTAAACAGTAAAAAAAAAAAAAAAAGGGATCGTTGTTTTGCAGAATCAGTCACATCAGTTGTGCCACTACCTGCAACGCATCCATTGCATCAGTCACACAACTGATTGTGACGGATGCAAAACAATGGAAGTGTGAAGATAGCCTTAGCTGTCAGTATTCAGGCCAGCACTGACCTGTTATCACTCTAGCATTGGAAATAACAGCCCCATATCGGGCTCTGCACGCCCACACACACAGGGCTCTGCATGCCCACACACACAGGGCTCTGCACACCCCCCCACGCACATCGGGCTCTGCACCTGTTGCGGGCGGAGGAGGGGACGCTGCACTCTCCCACTGCTCGGGTCTGGCTTGCTGTTGCAGCTGCTGCTCGGTGGTGGCTCGACCGGTTTGCCGGATCCCGGGGACTCGAGCGGCGCTCCTCGCCCGTGAGTGAAAAGGGGATTGATATTGGGGATTTATTGTCCGTGACGCCACCCACGGTTGTGGTGATAATGGTGACACCACCGCTGCTCTAGATGGGGATCCCGGGAGCGGTGACAGGGAGCAGCTTGGTTGTTATGTCTCCCCTCCGTGGGTAGGGGGGTTGGTTGTCCCGGGGCCCGGTGATGAGGGTAGGGATGGATGATGCAGGCGGGCTATGGGGCCTGGCGAGGTGCAGGGTCGCGGGGGCAGCGCTGTGCCGTACGGCACGGGGGTACTCACTCAGCCTGAGACGATGACACAGTTCTCGGTAAAACACACGGCTGGATGGACGGGTCCCCCAGACGGCTGCGGTGTTTTTCCCCCTGACCCCAGGTTGTTAGTGTAAGTCCTTCCTTTCACCTCCGTGCACGCTCCTCCTGTGCTCCGGTTTCCAGCTGGCTCCCCGCTTCAGTACCGGTGGGCCAACGCCCAGCCCCGGCTACCTGCGGTTCCACCAACTGTCTGGTCGGCTCCCTGCAGACGGCCACTACCGTCTGCCTCACTCTCTGCACGGGGGCCTTAGGCTCCAAC
Organism: Anomaloglossus baeobatrachus; assembly: GCF_048569485.1. Classification (NCBI taxonomy): domain Eukaryota; kingdom Metazoa; phylum Chordata; class Amphibia; order Anura; family Aromobatidae; genus Anomaloglossus; species Anomaloglossus baeobatrachus. The sequence goes on from NW_027441918.1 coordinate 371,744, forward strand.
CTAGGCCCCTGTCTGCTTCTGTCTCCCTGCAGACCTTCTCTCGTTCTCTGCCTGGACTAGACTGGGCCTGCTTCCTGCCTCAGGCCAGCTAAACTCCTCGGTGGGCGTCTCCATCTCCTGACTCCGCCCACCTGGTGTGTCCGTCTGAGCCCGGGGAAGAAACCAGGTCTCACTGGGGATGTCTGTGTGAACTGCTGGGGGTGTGTTGTTACCTGTGGCCCCTGGCTTGTCCAGGGCGACACACCGCCCCCCCACACACACATCGGGCTCTGCACCCCCCCCCCACACACACACACACACACACATCAGGCTCTGCACCCCCCCCACACACACACACACATCGGGCTCTGCACCCCTCCACACACACACATCGGGCTCTGCACCCCCCCACACACACACACATTGGGCTCTGCACCCCCCCCCCACACACACACATCGGGCTCTGCACGCCCCCACACACACACATCGGGCTCTGCACGCCCCCCCACACACACACACACATCGGGCTTCTGCACCCCCCACACACACACACACACACATCGGGATCCCACACACACACACACACACACACCGTACTCTGCACCCCCCCCCCACACACAAGCATCGGACTCTGCACACCCCCACACACATCGGGCTCTGCAACCCCCCCCCCCCCCCACACACACACACACACACACATCGGGCTCAGCACCCCCCCCACACACACACACATCGGGCTCAGCACCCCCCCACACACACATCGGGCTCAGCACCCCCCACACACACATCGGGCTCAGCACCCCCCCACACACACATCGGGCTCAGCACCCCCCACACACACATCGGGCTCAGCACCCCCCACACACACATCGGGCTCAGCACCCCCCACACACACATCGGGCTCAGCACCCCCCACACACACATCGGGCTCAGCACCCCCCACACACACATCGGGCTCAGCACCCCCCACACACACATCGGGCTCAGCACCCCACACACACACACATCGGGCTCAGCACCCCACACACACACACATCGGGCTCAGCACCCCACACACACACACATCGGGCTCAGCACCCCACACACACACACATCGGGCTCAGCACCCCACACACACACACATCGGGCTCAGCACCCCACACACACACACATCGGGCTCAGCACCCCACACACACACACATCGGACTCAGCACCCCACACACACACATCGAGCTCAGCACCCCCACACACACACATCGGGCTCAGCACCCCACACACACACACACATCGGGCTCAGCACCCCACACACACACACATCGGGCTCAGCACCCCACACACTCACATCGGTCTCAGCACCCCACACACACACACACACATCGGGCTCAGCACCCCACACACACACACACATCGGGCTCAGCACCCCACACACACACAACATCGGGCTCAGTGTTATGGGAGACGGGTACCATCATTGTTGGGTCTGTGCCTAAAAGATTCACCAGACATGTATTGGATACCACGAGCTGTGAAAGCATACTGTGTGTAGGTTGCAGGCTGAGATTCAAAGGACGTGTCATGGGAGTACTTCGGGTGGTTCCATCAATACCCACACATGGGACAACTTCATCTGTGAGACAATCTGGGTCAGGTAAATCTGCAAACCTAATGACGCTTCTGGCTGCACCGGTATCCACCAAAAAGGGAATAGATTTCCCTTCTACTTCCACCTGTATGGTAGGAGGAGGACCGCTAGCTTGCTTGGGGGTATGATTGTAGAGTAGGTTAAAAGATGGTGGTGGACCCAGCTTGCCAATCTCCTATTGGAGAGGAGGGGGAGGTGGAGGAGGCACATCAGTTGGTGATTGCTGCTGTAGGTCCTTGTGCTGAGAGAATTTCCTACAATGTCTTTTGATATGCCCAGGTTTTTTACATCTATAGCAGATGATGTCAGACTTCTTACGTCCCTGATCCTCTCCAGGTGACTGTGCGAGTAACACATTTGTACGTGGTGTGGACTTTGAAACTGCTAGATTCATCTCAACACTCTTGCTACCTGAAAGAGGGTGTCTTGGTCTTTTACTCTGTAATCAGGGGTTACTAGCTGCAGTTGTTTGCGTATGGGCTCTCGGAGACCAGAGACAAAGGATTGTACCCATGTCTGTGTATGGGCCTTCTCTCTTTAACCCCTTCACGACCTTGGACGGATCTATCCGTCCAGGATCGTGTCCCGTTAAGCCCCGCCCCCTGCCGCGGGCAGGCGGCGTGGATCGGCACACATATCAGCTGTTTTCAACAGCTGACATGTGTGCCTACTAGCCGCGGGTGGAATCGCTTCCACCCACGGCCATTAACCCCTTAAATCTTGCTGCCAAAGTCTGGCAGCAAGATTTAAATGCGCGCGGCCATGTTTGTTACTCACCGCCGCCCCCACCGGAAGTCACGTGTGTTCTCACGTGACTATCGGTGGTTGCCATCGTAGCACAGGGTCATGTGATGACGCCTGCTGCTACGATGTTTCACTTTCATTTTCCCTCGGCCGAGAGCAGAGGGAAAACCAAAGTGACTGAATCTGCTGATTACAGCGGTATAGCTGTGATCAGCAGATAGCGATCAGCAATCGGATTGCTGATCGCTATAGCCCCCTAGGGGGACTAGTAAAATAAAAAAAAAAAGTAAAAAAAAAAGTTTTAAAAAATAAAAAAAAAAAACAAAAAACCTAAAAGTTCAAATCACCCCCCTTTCCCCCCATTGAAAATTAAAGGGTTAAAAAATAAATAAATATACACATATTTGGTATCGCCGCGTTCAGAAATGCCCGATCTATCAAAATATAAAATCAATTAATCTGATTGGTAAACGGCGTAGTCGCAAAAAAATTCCAAACGCCAAAATTACGTTTTTTGGTCGCCGCAAGTTTTACGCAAAATGCAATAACAGGCGATCAAAACGTAGCATCTGCGCAAAAATGGTACCATTATAAACGTCAGCTCGAGACGCAAAAAATAAGCCATCACTGAGCCATAGATCCTTAAAAATAAGAACGCTACGTGTTTTGGAAAATGGCGCAAAACGTGCGCCACTTTTATTGGACAAACTTGTGAATTTTTTTTAACCCCTTAGATACAAGTAAACCTATACATGTTTGGTGTCTACAAACTCACACCGACCTGAGGCATCACATAGATACCTCAGTTTTACCATATAGTGAACACAGTGAATAAAATATCCCAAAAACTATTGTATGATCACACTTTTTTTGCAATTTTTCCGCACTTGGAATTTTTTTGCCGTTTTCCAGTACACTATATGGTAAAACTTATGGTTTCATTTAAAAGTACAACTCGTCCCGCAAAAAACAAGCCCTCATATGGCAAGATTGATGGAAAAATAAAAATGTTACGCCTCTCAGAAGAAGGGGAGCAAAAAACAAAAACGCAAAAACGGAAAGTGCCCGGGGGCTGAAGGGGTTAAAGGGAAGGTATCGTCAAAAAAAAAAAAAAATAATAATAAACTGAAAAAAATGTAAAGTAATAATGTTTAAATGTTTTGTTTAAATATTATTTTTTTTTTTTAATTGTGCAAAATATAAAAAAAAAATTAAAAAGTTTGATATTTTCACTTGATAAAAACACTAGGGGGAGCAGCTTCTGAAATCCTACTGAATTTCCACTGTATAAAAAGCTCAGATTACAGCCTGCCGTAAAGTGGGCGGAGTCTGCTCTCCTGTGTGGGATGGCGCCTCCCCCCTCCTAATCTGAGTGTTTACAACAGATAACAGAGAATGACATGTAAGGACACAGTGCACAGCTATTTTCATGGTGACCAGAAATGCCTAAAGTGTCACCAAGGACAGCAGGAGTATCACACAGGAGAGGATTAGATACACGGCTCAGCAGACAGTATCACACAGGAAAGGATTAGATACACAGCTCAGCAGACAGTATCACACAGGAGAGGATTAGATACACGGCTCAGCAGACAGTATCACAGAGGATAGGATTAGATACACAGCTCAGCAGACAGTATCACACAGGATAGGATTAGATACACAGCTCAGCAGACAGTATCACACAGGAGAGGATTAGATACACGGCTCAGCAGACAGCATCACCCAGGACAGGATTAGATACACGGCTCTGCAAACAGTATCACAGAGGATAGGATTAGATACACAGCTCAGCAGACAGTATCACACAGGATAGGATTAGATACACAGCTCAGCAGACAGTATCACACAGGAGAGGATTAGATACATGGCTCAGCAGACAGTATCACACAGGAGAGGATTAGATACACAGCTCAGCAGACAGTATCACACAGGAGAGGATTAGATACACAGCTCAGCAGACAGCATCACCCAGGACAGGATTAGATACACGGCTCAGCAGAAAGTATCACAGAGGATAGGATTAGATACACAGCTCAGCAGACAGTATGACACAGGATAGGATTAGATACACAGCTCAGCAGACAGTATCACACAGGAGAGGATTAGATACACAGCTCAGCAGACAGTATCACACAGGAGAGGATTAGATACACAGCCCTGCAGATAGTATCACACAGGATAGGATTAGATACACAACCCTGCAGACATTTTCACCGGTACACACACAGGTACTCACATGCAGTGGCACGCACGTGCACACACACATACCAATCACCCCTGATGGGGACCTTGTGCCACACACACACACACACACCTTTCACATCATTCCTCCCTGTGACCTCCGGTGGGCGCTCCAGGCAGCTGTGCTGCATGCCATCCTCCCCTGCGTCCGGCCGACATTTCACATATCCGATCGCATACACTCACACATACTCACGATATCGCACATACCTGTACAATCGCACGCACACACTCACAACATCCGGAGATATCACATGCCTCCCATGTGATCCTCTCGCAGGTCCTGGAAGCTCACGGCACAGCATCGCAAGCGCCAACACACACTCACAATCACCCCTGATGGGGACCTTGTGACACACACACACCAGCGGCGGGCAGAGCCGGGTGAGCTGCGGCAGCGGGCAGAGCGGGGACTTGGGAGAACGGAGGGAGGGGGGTGTCATTGGAGACGGTAACGAGGGGAGGAAGGCGGCCCGTACTCACACATTTCGGCGGGTGACAGGGGTAAAGTGGAGCAAACAGCACACGCTGTGAGCTCCACAATGATGGCGCTGGTCTCCTCCCTCTATTCTGTTCTGGACAGCCCAGGGGGCGCGTCCACGTCACAGCAGACACCCACTGTAACGTATGGCATGGGGTCGGAGCCCGACTATCAGAGTCTATGCACAGGGGCTGCCATAAAAGGAAGGAGTTACTGTCGTTACACACAAGGCAAATCCAGCATGGTAGCCCCCAGTGCCTCCAGTAAAATAAGAATTACCGTATTTTTCGCTTTATAAGACGCACCTGATTATAAGACGCACCCCCAAATTTGGTGAAGGAATAGAGAATTTTTTAATAAATGGGGTCCGTCTTATAATGCCAGTGTCCGTCTGACAAATCATATAGGGTATATGTCCCTCATAGCCCCCCCCATCCTAAAATTAGCCCTCTGAATCTGGATATGGCCCAGTGATGCCACATGTCCCCTATGCCTGGCACACATCCTCTATGGCTGGCACACAGCCCACTGTGGCTGGCACACGGCCCACTGTGGCTGGCACACGGCCCACTGTGGCGGCACACGGCCCACTGTGGCGGCACACGGCCCACTGTGGCGGCACACGGCCCACTGTGGCGGCACACGGCCCACTGTGGCGGCACACGGCCCACTGTGGCTGCACACGGCCCCATGTGGCTGCACACGGCCCACTATTGCTGGCACATGGCCCCATGTGGCGGCACATGGCCCACTATTGCTGGCACATGGCCTCATGTGGCTGCACACGGCCCACTATTGCTGGCACATGGCCCCATGTGGCTGCACACGGCCCCATGTGGCTGCACACAGCCCACTATTGCTGGCACATGGCCTCATGTGGCTGCACACGGCCCACTATTGCTGGCACATGGCCCCATGTGGCTGCACACGGCCCCATGTGGCTGCACACGGCCCACTATTGCTGGCACATGGCCCCATGTGGCGGCACATGGCCCACTATTGCTGGCACATGGCCTCATGTGGCTGCACACGGCCCACTATTGCTGGCACATGGCCCCATGTGGCTGCACACGGCCCCATGTGGCTGCACACAGCCCACTATTGCTGGCACATGGCCTCATGTGGCTGCACACGGCCCACTATTGCTGGCACATGGCCCCATGTGGCTGCACACGGCCCCATGTGGCTGCACACAGCCCACTATTGCTGGCACATGGCCCCATGTGGCGGCACACGGCCCCATGTGGCTGCACACAGCCCACTATTGCTGGCACATGGCCCCATGTGGCGGCACCCGGCCCCATGTGGCGGCACACGGCCCCATGTGGCGGCACACGGCCCCATGTGGCTGCACACGGCCCCATGTGGCTGCACACAGCCCACTATTGCTGGCACATGGCCCCATGTGGCGGCACATGGCCCCATGTGGTGGCACACGGCCCCATGTGGCTGCACACAGCCCACTATTGCTGGCACATGGCCCCATGTGGCGGCACATGGCCCCATGTGGCGGCACCCGGCCCCATGTGGCGGCACACTGCCCCATGTGGCGGCACACGGCCCCATGTGGCGGCACACGGCTCCATGTGGCTGCACACGGCTCCATGTGGCTGCACACGGCCCACTATTGCTGGCACATGGCCCCATGTGGCGGCACATGGCCCCATGTGGCTGCACACAGCCCACTATTGCTGGCACATGGCCCCATGTGGCGGCACATGGCCCCATGTGGCTGCACACAGCCCACTATTGCTGGCACATGGCCCCATGTGGCGGCACCCGGCCCCATGTGGCGGCACACTGCCCCATGTGGCGGCACACGGCCCCATGTGGCGGCACACGGCCCCATGTGGCTGCACACGGCCCACTATTGCTGGCACATGGCCCCATGTGGCGGCACACGGCCCACTATTGCTGGCACATGGCCCCATGTGGCGGCACACGGCCCCATGTAGCGGCACATGGCCCACTATTGCTGGCACACAGCTCCCTGTGTTATATATCGCCCCATGCTGCTGCTTTTAGGAAAATAAACTTTCCTTACCTTCTACAGCATTGTCCTGTCTGTGTCCCCTCCTCGGGGTTGAACTCCGGCCTCCTGCATTTCCTGGTTCTCGGCCGGTCATGTGATCGGCACGGCAGAGTGAAATCTCTTGTGCCTTATCACAGCAGCAGGAGGGAGGCCGGGCAGACATGCTGGAGGAGGTGAGTAAAAAGTTTATTATTTTACTGTTTGCAGCAGCATAGGGGACATAGCTAACACGGGGGAGGGGGCATGTGCAATCAAAGAAGGGGCAGGCAGATATATTATACACTGCTGCCCCAGCCTATCGCCGCGGTGCACTTTCAGCACCATGGTGGTGGACAGCAGCTGTGCATATTATATGAGCGGGTGCAGGAGATCAAAGGCCTCTGCTCCCAGCTTTCATAAGTCCCCCAGCAGAGCTCCAGAGCTGCCCGCACCTCCCCTGGACTCTGTAGTGTGTGTATATATATATATATATATATATACACCCCCCCCCCCCCCCCGTATATTCGGATTATAAGACGCACCCCCTACTTTCCCCCAAAATTTGGAGGAACAAAAGTGCGTCTTATAAAGCGAAAAATACGGTACATAAAAACTAAATAAGCTGCGATTTTCATTTTGTATTAGAAATACTTGATTTCATAATCACTATTTTTAATACAAAAATAAAAAAACGCGATACCTTCCCTTTAACTACCCCCCTGGATCAGGATGAAGTGTCGCAAGTGTTCGGTCTTTTCTGTGTATCTGAAGATGTGAAGCCTACCTCTGACACCTGGCTATCACAGGTCCCTGATATACTCTGGTCACAAGGTCCAGAAGATGTTGGAAGACTGCCAGTCCAGCCAGTGGAGGTGAAGCTTAAACCAGGAGCCTTACTCCCCCGCAAGTCACAATACCCAGTCTCAATTCAACAGTCTGCTGCTATCTCTCATCAGTTAGAATGCTATCTCAAGAATGGAACAATCATACCAACAAATCTCCCTGCAACACACTGTTGTTTCCAGTAAAAAAGAAAACAAGAAAGGGAGAACCAGCCACCTACAGAATGGTCCAAGACTTGCGAGCAGTTAATGAAGCCACAGTACTGGACACGCCAAGAGTGCCTAACCCACATACTCTGCTGGCATGCATCCCATCTACTGCCTCCTCTTTCACCGTAGTGGATCTAGCTAATGCTTTCTTCAGTGTCCCATTAAGTGCAGATTGTCAACATCTTTTTGCTTTTACCCATGAGGGCCAGCAGTATACATGGACAGTGATGCCCCAAGGGGCCCAGAACAGCCCATCCATGTTCAGCCAAGCAATGACTGATGTATTAGAACCATGGAGGATCACTCACCCCAATGTAGTCCTGCTTCAATATGTCGATGATCTTCTCCTCTGCTGTGATTCCCTGGAGGAAGCCCAAGAAAACTCAATCTCACTACTACAATTCCTTGCACTGAATGGATGTAAAGCTTCCAAAAACAAACTCCAGATCTGCCAGGAAAAAGTCGTGTTCTTGGGACACTGCATCTCGCATCAAGCTAAGCATCTAACGGCAGACAGGAAGTCAGCTGTTGAGCAAATACCACTTCCCCAAAATCACACTCAACTGCAATCCTACCTAGGGATGACGTCATATTGTCGACCGTGGATAATGGATGCCTCTCTGATGATGGAGCCTTTATATGAATGCTTGAAGAATCAGCCATTCAGTTTAACAAAGGAGGCTATAGATGCATTCTACAAGGTGAAAAATATCATATCTTCCTCTCCAGCCCTGGGTTTGCCGGACTATCAAAAACCATTCTGCCTGTTCGTCATGGAGAAAGCAGGACATGCAACGGGGGTTTTGACCCATTCCCATGGAGGAAGACAGCGGCCCATTGGATACTACTCAGCCAGACTGGATCCTGTCGCCCGAGGAGCACCATCCTGCATGAGAGCTGTGTTTGCAACCCACCTACTGTTGGACAAGACCTCTGACATCGTTTTAGGTCACCAGTTGAACATCAAGACTCTGCATGACATTACTGCCATCCCGGCACAGACTCAGCCGAAACATCTCTCTTCCGCTCGTCACTTGCGGCTACAGTGCTCCCTACTGCTTCCTGACAACGTCACCATCTCCCGGTGTGCGGTCCTTAACCCTACTACTCTCCTCCCTCTCCCATTGGGGGGGGGGGGGGGGGGGGGGAGTGTCCCACCTCTGACACCTTGGTGGAAGAGGTAGTCGACTCAGGCATAGCACAGCGTGATTGCCTTGCTCTCATGAGGCAGGAAATCTCTGGATTCGATACCGTGAAAGATACACCCTTAGAAGACCCTGACTTAACCCTCTTTGTGAATGGATCGAGATATGCAGATAAAGAGGGGCAGTTTCGCACGGGTATAGCGGTGGTAACAGAAGATGCTGTGATGATGACACAGGCGCTACCCGCATCCTTGTCTGCTCAAGAAGCTGAGATACGCGCTCTCACTGAAGTCTGCAAGATGGCGGCGGGAAAAAAGGTGAACATTTACTCTGAATCCCGCTATGCATGGGGAATCGCTCACGATTATGGACCAATATGGAAGGCGAGAGACTTCATCACCACAAATGGAACACCTGTACGCCACCACAAGGCCGTTAAAGAACTGATGGAGTCTTTGCTATTGCCAGATACAGTCGCAGTGATCAAGGTCAAGGCCCACACTGGGGGAACTTCAAAGGAAGCACTGGGAAATGCCCTCGCTGACAGAACAGCCAAAGAAGCAGCACTGCAAGCACTCGTCACTGAAGTGACCAAGTTGTGCTCCCTAACCAATCCTGAAGAACAAGAAGAGGGGAAAGATGGAAAGTCTTGGGAAGACATGGTCCGTATTCTTCAGAGGCAGGCCTCGAAAGAAGAGAAAGAAAAATGGATCCTAGATGGAGCAGTACAGAATGAGAAACATCTGATACTGGAAAAAGGGAAACCATGCCTTCCGCGTGCTCTCTACCCGATGGTGCCCAGATGGGCCCATGGGATTACACATCAGTCAAAGATGAAGATGCACAATCTTGTGAGAGAATACTATCATGCACCTGGATTTTCCACTGCAGCAGCAAACTACACGAAAGGATGTCTGGTCTGCACCCGATGCAACCCTGGGAAAACGGAGAAGACGCCTCAGAAGTGTACACCCAAGCCTTTGTACCCCTTCCAGCGCATACAGATAGATCACATCCAGATGCCTCACTCAGGAGGATTTGAATAAGTCTTGGTGGTGATAGATATCTTTTCCGGATGGCTAGAAGCGTTTCCTGTCAAGAACCAATCCGCGAAAACAACGATGAAGAAACTTCTCACGGAGATAGTGTGCAGATATGGACTCCCGGAGACCATAGAAAGTGACTAGGGGCCTGCTTTTACTGCTAACTTGACCAAAGAGATATGGCAGGCCTTGGGTACTGAATTGGCTCTACACACCCCGTATCACCCTCAGAGTAGTGGGAAAGTTGAGAGGTTAAATGGGACACTGAAAGCAAAAATGCTTAAGGCAGCGCAGGAGACAGGGAAGCCATGGCATGAGAGTCTTCCCTTTGCATTGTTCAGCATCAGACACACCCCAACCGGAGCCCACAAGTTGAGCCCCTATGAGATCTTGTTTGGTAGCGCACCCAGATTAGGGTTGTACTTTCCACAACAGCTATCCTTGCAGTACGATACTCTGACTAAGTTTGTTGTTGACCTGATTCAGGTCCGTAATTGATCCTGGATATCTGGCCGGATGGCGGTCCCCATATAAGTCTATGGGGACCAGAGTCCTGTGCTATAAAATGGTGGTAGAAGGGATAGTGGGATTGGAGCAGACACATTATACTGTGTTTCCGCGCGGCAATAACCTCATTAACGTCATACACATTCACTGTTTCTCCGCCCACTGCCAGTCCCCACGTCTCTGATTGGTTGCAGTCAGACGCGCCCCCAGCCTGTGTAACAGTGTGTCTGACTGCAATATATAAAAATAAATAAAAAAAAATTAGTGTAGCATCAACCCATATTATGAAACCCAGTACAGATAAAGTATACAGCTACAGGCTGCAGCCCCCAGCCGTACCCCTACATTGACTGTGAATAAAAAAAAAAAAAAAAAAAAAGAAGAACCGCATGCAGCTTTTTTAAAATTATATCATTTAAAAAAAATATGCTTGCACCCCCCCCATTTTGATACCCGGCCATGATAAAGCTCGCAGCTGGAAGCTGGTGTTTTCAGGCTGGGGAGACTCATGGTTATTGGGGCCCTTCGGCCTAAATATAGCCTGTAGCCGCCTGGAATTGCTGGATCCATTAGATGCGCCAGTCCTGCCACTTTACCCAGGTCATCCCGATTGCCCTGGTGTGGTGACAATCAAGGTAATCAGGGGTTAATGGCAGCCCAGAGCTGCCACTAAGGCCTGGATTAGTAATGGGGAGGTGTTTTTGAGACCCCTCATTAGTAATATGTAGGTGAAAAAAAATAAACAAACACCAAAAAAATCCTTTATCTGAAATAAAATACAAAAAAATCACCCCTTTATTAACCCCCAAAACACCCAGGACCAACGTAATCCACACAAGGTCCCACGACGATTGCAGCTCTGCTACATCTGAAATCACAACGTGTGGCCATAGAACATGGCTTCAGGCTGGAGTCACACTTGCGTATGACTCGCACGAGTGCAATATGAGAAAATCTCGCATTGGCCTCAAAACAAAGTTAATCAATGAGGCAGCTCCAATCGGACTGAGGAAAAAAAATAAATAAATCACAGAATGCTGCGATTGCACAGATATCTCGCGCCAGACTCGCCAATGCAAATCTGTGGGTGCAAGAAAAAAAACAATGTCACACGGACCATCCTAGTGACATCCGTTTTAAAACACTGCCCTGTGCGCACTAGAAAATGGAATATTCTTAATCAAATTCCGCAACTTCTGAAAGATTACCGCACCTGCGGGAAAAAAACGCAGCAAACCGCACTTGAAAACCGCATGCGGTTTTACCACGGTTTAATTGCGGCATTGCCGTGAATTTTCTGCAGGTTGTTCCCTGCGGTTTTTAACCATTATCTATGGCAAAAACTGCAGGTACCTGCGGAAAAGGAGTGACATGCACATTCTTTTTGCTGCAGAAATTCTGCAGAAGAACCTGAAGGGGAAAAAACCGCAGTGTGCGCACATCTTTTTTACCATAGGTTTTACTGGGAAATGACTGCAGAAAGGTTATGAACATTTTCTGCAGCAATTCATGCAGCAAAAACCGCAGCAAAAACCGCAGCAAAAACCGCAGCGTGTGCACAAGGCCTTAATGCTCCTGTAAAAGGTCCTGTAAATGACTAAAAGCTGCTGAGAAAAAAAAAAACAGATTGTACACGGACAGCACAAGGATGACAAGTGACAAACAATCGTCCTAATCTAAGGCATGAGAATTGGACGCAATCATACGCAAGTGTGACTCCAGCCTCAGGCAGAGAATGACTGAGCTGTGATGACATCACTCAGGTTACAGCTCCCACAATCCTCCACCGGTGATTGCAGGTAACCTCATTGACCCGAGTGACCTGGCAGAAAACCACAGTCAGCAATAAAATATAAAGAGGCTCCGAACAGGCCCGAAATCCAAGACATGCTCCATAACTTCTACAGCTACAAGTCTAACCCAGAAGGAGCGAGTTAAGCTGCAAAAGACCTCATCAAAATATTCTACACCATGGCCAAATTGTCCAACCTTACACAAGTCAACTACAAGAGACCAAAAGAAGAGCAGATCAATGGTTGGTTTGACAGAGAATGTAAAGCCATACGAAAGACCCTGAGAACAGCCTCAAACAATAAACACAGAGACCCCAAACACCCGGGCCTGAGGGAAGCCTATGAGGCTATGTGTCCACGGTAGAATGTACCTGCGGATTTTTCTGCCTGAAAATCCGCGACTTTCGCGGCAAATCCGCACCTGCGGATTTGCCGCGGATTTACCGCGGATTTTGATGCGGATTTTTTTCTTTTTTTTTTCCCCATTCAAAACTAAAAATCCGCACCAAATCTGCACCAAACAATTGACATGCTGCAGATTTTTCCGGATCAAAATCCGCGGCAAATCCGCAGCGGAAAAATCCGCAGCATGGACACAGCATTTCCAAAATGCCATTGAAATGGCTTGGAAGTGCTGCTGCTGCAGATTTTCGGGAAATCCGCGGCAAATCCGCGGCAAATCCGCGGCAAAATCCGCGGTAAATCCGCAGCGTGGGCACATAGCCTTACACCATACAAAGGCAGCACAAACCCATCCTCAGGAGGAAGAAGCAGAGCTACATCTCTACCAAACCTAGCGAACTCCAAGACGCCCTCCAAGACAACTCCTTCTGCGAACTATGGAGTCACATGGACACAAAGAGCAAGAATAACAACATCCATATCCAAAATGGCAACATCTCGCTCCAGTGCTTCAGAGACCTCTACAAAGACATCCCAAAAGAAGGACTAAGCCAAGAACAGGAAAACAGAACATCAAAACTAAAGGCGATGGAGGAGAAAGTAAAAAAAATTCCTAAAACCCTCTGGATACACCAATTACATTAGAGAAAGTTGCAGAGAATCTCTTCCATAAAGTATAAAAAAGCCAGGGGTCCGGATGGATCCCCCCAGAGATGCTAAAATAAAGCCCACCGGAAATACAAGCTGGAATGGTTAAACTGTTTAATATTGTGCTGAGTGCCGGCTTCTTCCCTCGTACCTGGAAGCAAGGGCCCATCACACCCATCCACAAGAGCAGGGACAGGTATGACCCTGCCAACTACAGAGGAAGACGTGTCAGCAGGAACCTGGGAAAACTGTTCACCAGCCTCCTGAACAAGAGGATCCTCAGTTTCTTCACTGAGCACAATATCCTCAGCAAGAGCCAACCAGGGTTCCTGCCAAACCACCGCACCACGGACCACATCTACACCCTGCACATTCTCATTCAGAACCACATCCACAAAACAAAGTACGTGAAGATATACGCATGTTTTGTGGACTTTAAAAAGGCTTTTGACTCTGTGTGGCACCCGGGCTTGCTCTTGAAATTTCTGGAGAGCGGAATAGTAGGAAAGTCCTACGATGTCATCAAAAGCTCCTAAACCGAGAACCTCTGCAGTGTGAATGTGAACGATACAAGAATGGCTTATTTCCAGCAGAGCCGAGGAGTCAGACAGGGCTACAGCCTAAAGGCCACTTTACACGCTACGACATCGCTAAAGCAATGTCGTTGGGGTCACGGACTTTGTGACGCACATCCGGCCGCATTAGCGATGTTGTTGCGTGTGACACTTATTAGTGATTTTGAATCGTCGCAAAAACGTTCAAAATCACTAATCTCGATTATCGTTGCTGCTGCCACTACGATATAGTTCGTCATTCCTGACGCTATATGTGACACCGCAGGAACGAGGAACCTCACCTTACCTGCGTCCCGGCCGCAATGAGGAAGGAAGGAGGTGGGCGGGATGTTATGTCCCGCTCATCTCCGCCCCTCCACTTCTATTGGGCGGCCGCTTAGTGACGTCGCTGTGACGCCGAATGAACCGGCCCCTTAGAAAGGAGGAGGTTCGCCGGTCACAGCGACGTCGCTAGGCAGGTAAGTAGTGTGACGGGTCCGCGCGATTTTGTGCACCACGGGCAGCGGTTTGCCCGTGATGCAGAAACGATGGGCGCGGGTGCGCACGCTAGCGATATCGGTCACGATATCACAGCGTGTAGAGCGGCCTTAAGTCTAATGTGGGCTTCACACGGTACGATATATCGTGCGATTGCACGAGCAATTGTATCCGCCCCCGTCGTTTTTGCGTCACGGGCAATTAGTTGCCCGTGGCGCACAAAGTCGTTAAACCGCCGCCACACGTACTTACCTGCTGAGTGACCTCGCTTTGGGCGGCGAACATCCACTTCCTGAAGAGGGAGGGACGTCCGGCGTCACAGTGACGTCACACAGCGCCCGGCCGATAGAAGCAGAGGGGTGGAGATAAGCGGGACGTAAACATCCCGCCCACCTTATTCCTTCCTCATTGCCGGCGGGAGCCGCGGGACGTAGGTAAGCTGTGTTCATCGTTCCCGGGGTGTCACACGGAGCGATGTGTGCTACCCAGGGGAGGATGAACATCCGGCGCTAAGTAGAATAAACGATTTTTTAAAAATGAGCGACTTGTTTACAGACGCTCATAGGTGTCACACGGGACGACGTTGCAAACGATGCCGGATGTGCGTCAAGAAAACAGTGACCCAGACGATAGATCGCATGATAGATCGTCCCGTGTGACGCCCGCATAACTCTCTTTAATATCTCCAGCAATGAGCGGCCACTGCTCTGGAATGTTCCACAGCTTCAGGTCTTACCCTCCATGATGCCCAGGTGAAATTCTTGCTCTATGCAGATGACCTCCTGCTGCTGACACCAACTGTGAAAGGCCTCCAAGACAACCTACAAATCTTGGAGAAATTCAGCTCTACGTGTGCGCCACTGATCAACCTAAAAGGAGGCCAACATCATAGAGTTCCAGAAGAGAAAAATGAAGTTTGGACCAGCACCTTCATTTATCTTAGGCCTCCTTCACACGTCCGTGTCTCCGGTACGAGTTTGATCCGTTTCCTCACGTGCTGGAGACACGGACACACGTAGACCCTTTAAAATCAATGGGTCTGCACTCATGTGAGTGTTTTGCCATGGACCGTGTGGAGCATACATGTGCCCGTGTGCTCCACACGTAGACATGTCAGTTTTTCTCCGGCATCATGGGTGTCACACGGACCGCGCGGATGTGATCCATCTGACACGCACCAGAGAAAACACACGTGTCTGTGAATTAAAAGGGATTTCTACACTCACCTTCTCCAGCGCTGCTGTCTCTGCTGGCACTTGCTTCCGACCCCCACTCATTATGCTCATCGCATATTCACTGCATTTCGGGTCGGAAGCAGCAGCAGCAGGGAGTCGGCAGAGCCGGAGACCATAGATCAGCACCACGGACAGCAGGGACAGGGACAGGTGAGCAGAAAGTTCCTGTTCTCCGTGTGTTATCGCAGATAGCACACGGAGAACACACGTGTGCCATAAACACGGCACACGGAGGGTTATACGCACCTTTAACACGTCTGTGAAAAAAAGCGTGATTTTGACGGACGTGTGAAAGAGACCTTAAACAACTGCGCTCACACAGGAAAGGACAAATACACCTACCTGGGCCTGGAAATTCACCAGTCAGGGACGTACAAATGAGCAATAGAGATTGCTATGCCATCCGAAGGAAACCATCATCTGAAGCCTCCAGTGAGGGTCTGGCTAAAAATCTTCAATTCCATCATCATCCCAATCCTCCTGTACGGCAGTGAAGTCTGGGGTCCTCACACCTACCCAGATTGATCAAGGTGGGATTCCAGTCCAACAGAAATATTCCACCTGGAATTTAGTGCCTTCTCCAGGTCCATCAAAGCACCTCCAACAGCGCCTGTCAGGCCGAGCTGGGCAGATTCCCTCTACACCTAGCAGCTCTGAAGAGGGCACTGTCATGTCAGTCTCACCTACAGAATAAGGCTATGTGTCCACGGTAGAATGTACCTGCGGATTTTTCTGCATGAAAATCCGCGACTTGCGGATTTTGATGCGGATTTTTTTTTTTTTTTTTCCCCATTCTATACCCAAAATCCGCACCAAATCTGCAACAAACAATTGACATGCTGCAGATTTTTCAGGATCAAAATCCGCGGCAAATCCGCAGCGGAAAAATCCGCAGCATGGACACAGCATTTCCAAAATGCCATTGAAATGGCTTGGAAGTGCCGCTGCTGCAGATTTTCGGGAAATCCGCGGCAAATCCGCGGCAAAATCCGCGGTAAATCCGCAGCGTGGGCACATAGCCTAACAATCCACACTCCCATCACCATAAAGCCCTGATACATATAGGTGGTCCAGATGAACCAGGACCCCTGGCACAGCTCTCCCAAACCCAACAGGACAAAATGACCAATCACAGCAGCCTGACAAAAGCCAGAATCAGGAAGATGGTAGACGAGGGCCAGGAGAGGTGTCAGTGACTGGAGGACCGATATCTACACCTCACAGAAACTGACCACGTACCAGAGACTACAGACTGACCCCATATCTGGAGAAACCCCCAGACCCCAGAGACCGCAGGACTATGAGCCAATATAGACTCAGTGCCCACAGTCTAGCCATCAATTCCCACACAAGCAGAGCTACAAGCCCAGGGAGGACAGACTGTGCCAACACTGACCTGGAGGCCATGGAAGGATGAAACCCACCTCCTGCTACACTGCACCAAACACTCAGCAGTGAGGGACACTCAGCAGAGAGGGACACTCAGCAGAGAGGGACACTCAGCAGAGAGGGACACTCAGCAGTGAGGGACACTCAGCAGTGAGGGACACTCAGCAGTGAGGGACACTCAGCAGTGAGGGACACTCAGCAGTGAGGGACACTCAGCAGTGAGGGACACTCAGCAGTGAGGGATTTCAGCTCCATGAAGGAGGAAGAGAAATAAAATATGATAAGCCATGGACTTCTATACCCCATCCATCCTTCCTACAGTCCCCACCCCCGATGTGTCCCCATGAAGCAGCATCGCCCAGTGTAAGCCCCCCAATATGCAGCATCATCCAGTGTAACCCCCCCAATATGCAGCATCGCCCCCTGCCCTGTGTAGCCCCCCCAATATGCAGCATCGCCCCCTGCCCTGTGTAACCCCCCATATCCCCCTTCCTTATGGAAGCCTCCACAGCCCTGTGCTGCAGCTTCAGCCCCTTCCCTGTGATATATACACGAGCTGCAGCCCCCAGTAGTGACAGGAGACACTTTTATTTCTTCCCCCAAAATCCAGTGTGACCTCAGCTCTATAACTAATGAGGAAAAGCTGAATCTTCCCCACCTCAGGGTCAGGATCCGTCCGCTCTGCACAGGGGAGATGCTAGAATGTACGGGCTCCTGACAGGTATGACGTCACTGGTCATGTGATGGGGCGTGGTCACAATGCAGCCTGATGTTTCCAGCCCGAACTTTCCAGACAGAAAAGCAATGTTTAGTCTAAGGCTATGTGTCCACGGGAGAAAGTACCTGCGGATTTTTCTGCATCAAAATCCGCAGCTTTCCCCCGAAATCCGCACCTTAGCATAGGTGCGGATTTGACGCGGATTTCGTTACGGATTTTGATGCGGATTTTGTCCATTGTACTCTATTGTGTTTCTGAATAAAGCTTCGTCTGTTTTGAAGGAAAAAAAAGGCTCTTTATGTCATTTCCTGTCCCAACCCTCCTTTCTTCTCCCATTTTGTAATAAAGGGGCAGAAATGTTTAAAGGGAACCTGTCGCCACTTTTTTTTGTAAAAAGCTGCGGCCAACACCACTGTGCTCTTGTGGCGCCCCTGAGGCTTCCGTCGCCACAGGTCATTGCACCCCATCTGCGGTGTGATGCCCCATTCTGGGGGAGGAAGAGAGTGAACTCCGGTCCCATGGTAAATTCACACTACACCTATTGCTAGGGACACACAGGACCAGGGAAAGTGGCAGGCAACCCTCCCATGCTGCATGCTGAGAGGGGCTGTAAGACCCATCCCTGCTCCCATAGGTTACAGCTTAGCAACTGGGGAGGTGGGAGGAGCCACAGGAAGCAGACACAGATAGGAAAGGTCAAGTTTAGTCAGTTCGCTCAGGGAGTGGGAGAGTGAGGAGTGAGCATGTAGAAAGAGAAGAAAAGAACGGGTCGCAGGGCCGCGGGTAGTCCTGTAAGGTACCACGAGCAGTCCTTGTTGGGTACCGATGCCGAGGGCCCAGAGGCGCTACGGGTAGCTGCAGGCTGCGGTGGCCTGTTCCACAGTGACAACGGTGGAGTGATATGCTGCGACGGGGGACGGTCCCTAGAGACTGGAGGAGCGAAAAGACAGTCTCCAGACAGTAAAAACCGAGGCCCGGGGAATTGCAAGCTCCCAGGGCCAGAGCCCAGAGCAGATCTTCAGAAAAGGGGTAATCAGCCGACAGGTGACCCCCCAGCCTGGAGGCTGTAATGGAGGCCAAGCCAAGTCCATCTAACTAAGGCAGGGCTAGTGAAGACAGCAGAGAAAGAGACACAAAGAGAAGGTACCGGATTTCACGCTCTGAAACATCCAGAAACGGCGGAGGTCCCTGACAGTGGTCCCAGCAGTCTGAGGGTCCCTACAACTGTAACAAGAACTGTGAGTAAAAGAACTTGAACTGCACCTTTGGAGTTGCCTCTGTTATTCCATCTGCATAGACACTTACAAGCACCAACTGTGCCCCGGGCATTGCTCCACCTGTGGGGAGCAGTACTATCCTTGCTGCCACAACATCATCCCGGAGGCCTCACACAGCAGCGGCGGCTTAGTAGCCGCATACCACAGGTGGCGTCACGAACACAAACTTAAAGTCATCAGCCACATATTCTCTGACACCCACCAGGGCCACGGAGCCGGGCCCAGCCACCACTGACTACCACCGGACTAGTCCGGCCCGGCACCGGGTGTCCCATGGCCCTGGGGTGGGCGAGTCAACTTTTGGCGTCACGAACAGGATTTCGTGCCCGGTCACACCGGGTACTGTGCGCCTGAAGAACTGTGTACTTTGCCGAGAAACCGCCGCCATTAGCGCTGCCGAGAGCGGGAAGAAGGGGGGCGTGCAAGAAGAAAGGGCGCGAAGAGAAGCCCCGCCCCCTTGTCCAAGAAAAGCGCGCGAAGCGGTGCCCGCCATAGAAAGCGGAAGAAAAAGAAGTGGTGACCAAATAAGCTGGCCGACTGGCAGAAAGAGTTTAAAAGTCAGACCAGCAGAAACGAAAATGTACCTGATAGCAAGTGGAGTGGTGCCGGCCATGATGGGCTGGGCGCCAGTCTGGCGCCAGCTGCTCGTGCAGCCCCCGGCCCCGCCTCCAAGAAGGGAAAGGGTGCAGCCGAGTGGCGTGGTCGAGCACCCGAGCAGTGTCCCAGGCAGCCTTCTCCAGGACGGTAGCATGGCGGAGGAGCTGCAGCAGAGTGCACCAGGAGCCGGCAGAGAGGATTGCAAGCTGGACCTGCTCCGGGAAGAAGTGAGAGTTCTGGCCCGGAGGCTGCGCAGCATGGAGGCGGACAAGCGGAGAGAGACGCCGAGGGTGCCGGAGGATCTGGAACGGTGGATGGATGCCGCGGAGCAAGTGCAGGGTGAGCAGCCAGAAACCCCGTCCAGTCCGGACCCAGGGCCCCGCCATGAACCCCCGCTTAGCCCCTTCACCGACCCTCTGGCCTTCCCGGCCTGCCCTGCGGACGCCCGGTGGGGCACCGGAGGCCTGTCTGAGACCCCCACAGACGGAGCTTGGGGTGGGGAGAACCCCGAACAACTAGTGGGCCCCCTGCCGAGTCCCTCTGCGAACCTCCTGGGAATGGCATCCCCGGGAGTGAATTGGGACGCAGCGCCCATAGAAACTAGGGGACTGCAGCGGCCGCTGCTCCCCAAGGCGACCCCCCTGGCCAACGAACTGACGTGCCGGAGGCTGGTGACCGAGTACCAGCGGGAGCGGGAACTCCGAGAAAAGAAAAGAAGGGCCCGAGAAGTCGCAAATCTGGCCTCAAAGGAGGAAGTCAGGAAGGCCCTGAAGGGGACCGAGTGCCCAGTGAGACGGGGCACCGTAATCGATTTTCGGCAGAAAGATGGCTGGGGCTTCATCCGAGAGCCCGGCCTGGGCAAGGACGTGTTTATGGCCCGGAGAGACATTGAGGAGCACCTGCCCAGAGGCCACCCAGGGCGCGATGCCAAGCCGGGTGATGTGGTTGAATATGCCCGGCTGATGGGGGACCGCGGGTGGTATGCGCTGCATGTGCGCATTGTGCAGGAAGAAGCGACCCCGGAGGAACCGGAGTGGCGCCGCGCCATGCCATCTCGCAGCGGGTCCCCTGCCAGCAGCAGCCGCAGCCCTCCGGCCAGACAGACCCAGGCCGCAGAACATTACAGCGGGCCTATGACAGTTACCCAGGAGACTCAGACCAGGATCTCCATGGCGCGTGTGATGCAGGGCGCCCGGCCAAAGCAGGGCCCCAGGGACCACAGCAATAGCCCCCTGCAGACAAGCAGCCCTCTGCAGCAGCGCCGCGCAACGCCTACAGGCAGCCCCACTCCAATCCAGGCTGCAGGACAGCGCAGAAGGTCAGGGACCAGTGCTCAAGGGACCCAGACGATGATCTCGTCAGCGTACCTGCTGCCAGGAGCCATGCCGGAGTGGGATCCTGATATCTATCCTCGAGAGTAAGGAAGATGAAGAGCTGCCGAATTGTACATAGCCCCTTATTCTTTTTGAAGAAGTCCCTTGTGTTTTGCCCCTGATTCTTTGCGAAGATGCCACCCTTTCCTACTGAACTGCCCCTGCTTCTTTTCGAAGACGTCACCCCCATGTTATGTGTTACCGGGCCACTGAACTGGAGTGTGGGCCCCGGTGGAAGTGTATGTGTTATGTCTTACCAGGCCACTGGACTTAGTGGCTGGTATGTAGTCTATATGTCTTATGTAACCAGGCCATTGGACTTAATGGCTGGTATGTTGTTGATATGTCTTGTGTAACCAGGCCATTGGACTTAATGGCTGGTCGAAGATGTCACTTTGTTGGATTGAAACGAACTGACGGGCTACTGGACTTGTAGTAGCCAAAAATGTAATTAGTTGCACCCGTTGTGCCCCCTACCAGAATTATGGGGGATTTGCCTGAACCGTGCAATGGACTGGAAGTGCACACTTAGAGTTTTCTTTATAAGAAGTTTGCAACGTTCATGATCTGTGCCTCCCATAAAGGGAAGAAATGTTTTACAGTTTATGTTATGCATACCCAAAAATGTTTTGCAGTTCTCCATGTGTTTTTGTTGTTTTTCAGCCCGAGGACGTGCTGGGATTTGCTGTGGGGGAGTGTGGCGCCCCTGAGGCTTCCGTCGCCACAGGTCATTGCACCCCATCTGCGGTGTGATGCCCCATTCTGGGGGAGGAAGAGAGTGAACTCCGGTCCCATGGTAAATTCACACTACACCTATTGCTAGGGACACACAGGACCAGGGAAAGTGGCAGGCAACCCTCCCATGCTGCATGCTGAGAGGGGCTGTAAGACCCATCCCTGCTCCCATAGGTTACAGCTTAGCAACTGGGGAGGTGGGAGGAGCCACAGGAAGCAGACACAGATAGGAAAGGTCAAGTTTAGTCAGTTCGCTCAGGGAGTGGGAGAGTGAGGAGTGAGCATGTAGAAAGAGAAGAAAAGAACGGGTCGCAGGGCCGCGGGTAGTCCTGTAAGGTACCACGAGCAGTCCTTGTTGGGTACCGATGCCGAGGGCCCAGAGGCGCTACGGGTAGCTGCAGGCTGCGGTGGCCTGTTCCACAGTGACAACGGTGGAGTGATATGCTGCGACGGGGGACGGTCCCTAGAGACTGGAGGAGCGAAAAGACAGTCTCCAGACAGTAAAAACCGAGGCCCGGGGAATTGCAAGCTCCCAGGGCCAGAGCCCAGAGCAGATCTTCAGAAAAGGGGTAATCAGCCGACAGGTGACCCCCCAGCCTGGAGGCTGTAATGGAGGCCAAGCCAAGTCCATCTAACTAAGGCAGGGCTAGTGAAGACAGCAGAGAAAGAGACACAAAGAGAAGGTACCGGATTTCACGCTCTGAAACATCCAGAAACGGCGGAGGTCCCTGACAGTGGTCCCAGCAGTCTGAGGGTCCCTACAACTGTAACAAGAACTGTGAGTAAAAGAACTTGAACTGCACCTTTGGAGTTGCCTCTGTTATTCCATCTGCATAGACACTTACAAGCACCAACTGTGCCCCGGGCATTGCTCCACCTGTGGGGAGCAGTACTATCCTTGCTGCCACAACATCATCCCGGAGGCCTCACACAGCAGCGGCGGCTTAGTAGCCGCATACCACAGGTGGCGTCACGAACACAAACTTAAAGTCATCAGCCACATATTCTCTGACACCCACCAGGGCCACGGAGCCGGGCCCAGCCACCACTGACTACCACCGGACTAGTCCGGCCCGGCACCGGGTGTCCCATGGCCCTGGGGTGGGCGAGTCAACTTTTGGCGTCACGAACAGGATTTCGTGCCCGGTCACACCGGGTACTGTGCGCCTGAAGAACTGTGTACTTTGCCGAGAAACCGCCGCCATTAGCGCTGCCGAGAGCGGGAAGAAGGGGGGCGTGCAAGAAGAAAGGGCGCGAAGAGAAGCCCCGCCCCCTTGTCCAAGAAAAGCGCGCGAAGCGGTGCCCGCCATAGAAAGCGGAAGAAAAAGAAGTGGTGACCAAATAAGCTGGCCGACTGGCAGAAAGAGTTTAAAAGTCAGACCAGCAGAAACGAAAATGTACCTGATAGCAAGTGGAGTGGTGCCGGCCATGATGGGCTGGGCGCCAGTCTGGCGCCAGCTGCTCGTGCAGCCCCCGGCCCCGCCTCCAAGAAGGGAAAGGGTGCAGCCGAGTGGCGTGGTCGAGCACCCGAGCAGTGTCCCAGGCAGCCTTCTCCAGGACGGTAGCATGGCGGAGGAGCTGCAGCAGAGTGCACCAGGAGCCGGCAGAGAGGATTGCAAGCTGGACCTGCTCCGGGAAGAAGTGAGAGTTCTGGCCCGGAGGCTGCGCAGCATGGAGGCGGACAAGCGGAGAGAGACGCCGAGGGTGCCGGAGGATCTGGAACGGTGGATGGATGCCGCGGAGCAAGTGCAGGGTGAGCAGCCAGAAACCCCGTCCAGTCCGGACCCAGGGCCCCGCCATGAACCCCCGCTTAGCCCCTTCACCGACCCTCTGGCCTTCCCGGCCTGCCCTGCGGACGCCCGGTGGGGCACCGGAGGCCTGTCTGAGACCCCCACAGACGGAGCTTGGGGTGGGGAGAACCCCGAACAACTAGTGGGCCCCCTGCCGAGTCCCTCTGCGAACCTCCTGGGAATGGCATCCCCGGGAGTGAATTGGGACGCAGCGCCCATAGAAACTAGGGGACTGCAGCGGCCGCTGCTCCCCAAGGCGACCCCCCTGGCCAACGAACTGACGTGCCGGAGGCTGGTGACCGAGTACCAGCGGGAGCGGGAACTCCGAGAAAAGAAAAGAAGGGCCCGAGAAGTCGCAAATCTGGCCTCAAAGGAGGAAGTCAGGAAGGCCCTGAAGGGGACCGAGTGCCCAGTGAGACGGGGCACCGTAATCGATTTTCGGCAGAAAGATGGCTGGGGCTTCATCCGAGAGCCCGGCCTGGGCAAGGACGTGTTTGTGGCCCGGAGAGACATTGAGGAGCACCTGCCCAGAGGCCACCCAGGGCGCGATGCCAAGCCGGGTGATGTGGTTGAATATGCCCGGCTGATGGGGGACCGCGGGTGGTATGCGCTGCATGTGCGCATTGTGCAGGAAGAAGCGACCCCGGAGGAACCGGAGTGGCGCCGCGCCATGCCATCTCGCAGCGGGTCCCCTGCCAGCAGCAGCCGCAGCCCTCCGGCCAGACAGACCCAGGCCGCAGAACATTACAGCGGGCCTATGACAGTTACCCAGGAGACTCAGACCAGGATCTCCATGGCGCGTGTGATGCAGGGCGCCCGGCCAAAGCAGGGCCCCAGGGACCACAGCAATAGCCCCCTGCAGACAAGCAGCCCTCTGCAGCAGCGCCGCGCAACGCCTACAGGCAGCCCCACTCCAATCCAGGCTGCAGGACAGCGCAGAAGGTCAGGGACCAGTGCTCAAGGGACCCAGACGATGATCTCGTCAGCGTACCTGCTGCCAGGAGCCATGCCGGAGTGGGATCCTGATATCTATCCTCGAGAGTAAGGAAGATGAAGAGCTGCCGAATTGTACATAGCCCCTTATTCTTTTTGAAGAAGTCCCTTGTGTTTTGCCCCTGATTCTTTGCGAAGATGCCACCCTTTCCTACTGAACTGCCCCTGCTTCTTTTCGAAGACGTCACCCCCATGTTATGTGTTACCGGGCCACTGAACTGGAGTGTGGGCCCCGGTGGAAGTGTATGTGTTATGTCTTACCAGGCCACTGGACTTAGTGGCTGGTATGTAGTCTATATGTCTTATGTAACCAGGCCATTGGACTTAATGGCTGGTATGTTGTTGATATGTCTTGTGTAACCAGGCCATTGGACTTAATGGCTGGTCGAAGATGTCACTTTGTTGGATTGAAACGAACTGACGGGCTACTGGACTTGTAGTAGCCAAAAATGTAATTAGTTACACCCGTTGTGCCCCCTACCAGAATTATGGGGGATTTGCCTGAACCGTGCAATGGACTGGAAGTGCACACTTAGAGTTTTCTTTATAAGAAGTTTGCAACGTTCATGATCTGTGCCTCCCATAAAGGGAAGAAATGTTTTACAGTTTATGTTATGCATACCCAAAAATGTTTTGCAGTTCTCCATGTGTTTTTGTTGTTTTTCAGCCCGAGGACGTGCTGGGATTTGCTGTGGGGGAGTGTGGCGCCCCTGAGGCTTCCGTCGCCACAGGTCATTGCACCCCATCTGCGGTGTGATGCCCCATTCTGGGGGAGGAAGAGAGTGAACTCCGGTCCCATGGTAAATTCACACTACACCTATTGCTAGGGACACACAGGACCAGGGAAAGTGGCAGGCAACCCTCCCATGCTGCATGCTGAGAGGGGCTGTAAGACCCATCCCTGCTCCCATAGGTTACAGCTTAGCAACTGGGGAGGTGGGAGGAGCCACAGGAAGCAGACACAGATAGGAAAGGTCAAGTTTAGTCAGTTCGCTCAGGGAGTGGGAGAGTGAGGAGTGAGCATGTAGAAAGAGAAGAAAAGAACGGGTCGCAGGGCCGCGGGTAGTCCTGTAAGGTACCACGAGCAGTCCTTGTTGGGTACCGATGCCGAGGGCCCAGAGGCGCTACGGGTAGCTGCAGGCTGCGGTGGCCTGTTCCACAGTGACAACGGTGGAGTGATATGCTGCGACGGGGGACGGTCCCTAGAGACTGGAGGAGCGAAAAGACAGTCTCCAGACAGTAAAAACCGAGGCCCGGGGAATTGCAAGCTCCCAGGGCCAGAGCCCAGAGCAGATCTTCAGAAAAGGGGTAATCAGCCGACAGGTGACCCCCCAGCCTGGAGGCTGTAATGGAGGCCAAGCCAAGTCCATCTAACTAAGGCAGGGCTAGTGAAGACAGCAGAGAAAGAGACACAAAGAGAAGGTACCGGATTTCACGCTCTGAAACATCCAGAAACGGCGGAGGTCCCTGACAGTGGTCCCAGCAGTCTGAGGGTCCCTACAACTGTAACAAGAACTGTGAGTAAAAGAACTTGAACTGCACCTTTGGAGTTGCCTCTGTTATTCCATCTGCATAGACACTTACAAGCACCAACTGTGCCCCGGGCATTGCTCCACCTGTGGGGAGCAGTACTATCCTTGCTGCCACAACATCATCCCGGAGGCCTCACACAGCAGCGGCGGCTTAGTAGCCGCATACCACAGGTGGCGTCACGAACACAAACTTAAAGTCATCAGCCACATATTCTCTGACACCCACCAGGGCCACGGAGCCGGGCCCAGCCACCACTGACTACCACCGGACTAGTCCGGCCCGGCACCGGGTGTCCCATGGCCCTGGGGTGGGCGAGTCACTCTTATATACAGCATTTTAACAGGCTGTATATAATAACCCAGTGGTGGTGGTGGCCGCAGCTTACAGCCAAAAAATGTGGTGCCATGTTCCCTTTCACTGTTATTTTAAAAAAAAAAAAAAAAAATGTGCTCCGCTGTATTTTCACTGTCCAGCCCGATGCAAGCAAGCAACTGAGGGCTGTGCTTCTCAGCGGGATAAGGCTGAAGCATTCTCTGCCCCTCCCGCTGAGAAAAACAGTCCTCAGCTGCCCCTGAAAATGGCGGCTCCGTTGTGAAGCGCCATTCACAGGTGCTGTACCGAGGCTCATCCAGCTGCCCTGATGCATTGGCTGGCTGGGTAATATAACGGAGTTAATGCCAGTTTTCTGCAAACTGGCACTAAGCCCAAGGTTCATAATGTCATGCCTGTGTAGATACGGCCATTATGAACCTCCGTTTGGTACTAAATAAAAGAAAACACTTTTGAAAAATTTTATTTGAAAGAAAAACACACACACATCCCTGATTGCCATCTTTATTACTCCCAAGCCTCAGAGGTTAATCCAGGACAATTGTAATCACTGGTTTGCTCTCTGCCGGCTGCTGTGAGCGGCAGAACTCACTGGCCGGGTCAGCTCAGTTCATAGCTGAGCCCGAGTCACAGCGTCAGCCGGTCACAGCAGCCGTCAGTGTATTAAATGCTGCACAGCTCTCTTCCGGCATCTGGGAACGTCTGACGTCAGAGCCCTGGTCAGCTGACTTAATTCGCGAGCGCGGGCGGGTCAGCTGACTGCACACCGATCAGCTGATGTGCCGGGCTCCGATGTGCACTCATGTGACCCGGGCACGGACGTCAGCCGGTATCAGCAGCCGGAAGAGAGCTTTGCAGCATCTCGAACACCGACGGCTGCTGGGACCGGCTGACGTCCGTGCCCGGGTCACATGAGTGCACATCGTCAGCTGACCCGCCTGCGCTCGCGAATTAAGTCAGCTGACCAGGGCTCTGATATCAGACGTTCCCAGCTGCCGGAAGAGAGCTGTGCAGCATTTAATAATACACTGACGGCTGCTGTCACCGGCTGACGTCAGTGCCCGGGTCAGCCGGGTGCACATCGGAGCCCGGCTCGGAGTTGTCATGGATTATCATCGGGCGATTCAGGGAGTAATAAAGATGGCAATCAGGGATGTGTGTGTGTTTTTCTTTCAAATAAAATTTAAAAAAAAAGTGTTTTCTTTTCTTTAGTACCAAACGGAGGTTCATAATGGCCGTGTCTACACAGGCATGACATTATGAACCTCGGGCTTAGTGCCAGTTTGCAGAAAACTGGCATTAACCCCGTAATTACCCAGCCAGCCAATGCATCAGGGCAGCTGGATGAGCCTCGGTACAGCACCTGTGAATGGCGCTTCACAACGGAGCCGCCATTTTCAGGGGCAGCTGAGGACTGTTTTTCTCAGCGGGAGGGGCTGAGAATGCTTCAGCCTTATCCCGCTGAGAAGCACAGCCCTCAGTTGCTTGCTTGCATCGGGCTGGACAGTGAAAATACAGCGGAGCACTTTTTTTTTTTTTTAAAAAGAATTGTGAAAAAATACCTGGGATCCTGTTTTGCCAGCTAAAAGCAAGCAGCCTGTAACTAGCTGCTTTTAGCTGGCAATCCAGAGTCCGGACACAACACGACTACACTGCCACTACTCTACACTACAAACTGGTGAAATTTCCTCTTCCTGAACTATCCTACATCACTTCCTGCGGATTTGTTTGCGAAATCCGCACCAAATCCGCAGGAAAAAGAGCCTGTGGGAACAGACCTGCGGATTTCTTGCGGATTTTACACCTTGCATTGACTTGCATGGGAAAAATCCGCAACAAAATCCGCAACAATAATTGACATGCTGCAGATTTTTCCGGATCAAAATCCGCGGCAAATCCGCCGCGGAAAAATCCGCAGCATGGGCACAGCATTTCCAAAATGCCATTGAAATGGCTTGGAAGTGCCGCTGCTGCAGATTTTCGGCAAATCCGCGGTAAATCCGCGGCAAAATCCGCGGTAAATCCGCAGCGTGGGCACATAGCCTTAGGGTTTGGACAAGAAGGAGTAAACAATTGAGTGAGGAGCTAAGTGAAGTGGAAGTGAAGTAGTAGAGAAACAGAAGAAAAGAGTAAAAGTGTCAGTAAGAAAGCCTGAAGTTAGTCCGGCTGTGTGCAGGACAGGTCAGCAAGGTCAGCAACGGCAGTGACAGTCTGGAGGGGGACTGCTCGGAGGTTGCTGGAAGGACCGCGGACGGGTAGTGGCCCGGCGGTCTGGAGCAGTATACGAAGAACAGTCAGCACCAGGGCAGGGGCCTCTCGGACCCCGGCAAGGCTTGGAGTCGCCGTAAATTTGCCAAATCCGTCAGTGAAGGGGACGTCTGTCTCCAAACAACTAAGTCCCGATTGAAGGCAACAGTCCAACCATTGAGGAGAGACACCGCCACCGCCAGGGCACCAGTTTCTCAGGGCCAGCGCCTGCGGGCAAAGTAGGGCTCCTTCGGTCCAGCTTGAAGCCGGAGAGCGGGTTACCGGTGGGAACCCATCGCAACCATTGTAAACTTAGGTGCAGGACAGAGTGACCGTCACCGTCACCTACTGGGGAAAGCAAGTGCAGCCGTCCGTGGGAACCGTCTTTCCAGCCGTGTGTTTTACCGAGAACTGTGTCATCGTCTCAGGCTGAGTGAGTACCACAGTGCCGCAAGGCACAGCGCTGCCCCCGCGTCCCTGCGCCCACCAAGCCCTGCACCTCCCACCTCATCACTGGGCCCCGGGATCACCAACCCCTACCCACGGAGGGGCAACACAACAACTGGCTGCTCCATACCATCCTTCCCGGGATCCCCATACCGAGCAGCGGTGGTGCTAACAAATCACCACAACCGTGGGTGGCGTCACGGACAATAAACAAACCCCAACACCCAAAAACAAACCCCCTTTCACTCACGGGCGAGGAGCGCCGCTCGAGTCCCCGGGCTCCGGCCCATCGCTCGAGCCACCGAGCAGCGGCAGCAGCAGGCCGCAGTGCCAGCCGGACCCGAGCAGCAGAAGGGAGAGCGCGGCGTCCCCTCCTCCGCCCGCGACAGTAATACAATGAAGAGCTAAGGCTGTGGTGCGGTCAGAGGCCGTTCTCATACCTCCTGTCCGTCTGCCACACATTACACACCGGCCAGGTAATACAATGAGGAGCTAAGGCTGTGGTTCGGTCAGAGGCCATTCTCACACCTCCTGTCCGTCTGCCACACATTACACACCGGCCAGGTAATACAATGGAGAGCTGAGGATGTGGTGCGGTCAGAGGCCGTTCTCATATCTCCTGTCCATCTACCACACATTACACACCGGCCAGGTAATATAATGAAGAGCTGAGGATGTGGTGCGGTCAGAGGCCGTTCTCATACCTCCTGTCCATCTGCCACACATTACACACCGGCCAGGTAATACAATGGAGAGCTGAGGATGTGGTGCGGTCAGAGGCCGTTCTCATACCTCCTGTCCATCTACCACACATTACACACCAGCCAGGTAATACAATGAAGAGCTAAGGATGTGGTGCGGTAGAGGCCGTTCTCATACCTCCTGTCCGTCTACCACACATTACACACCTGCAAGGTAATACAATGAAGAGCTAAGGATGTGGTGCGGTAGAGGCCGTTCTCACACCTCCTGTCCATCTGCCACACATTACACACCGGCCAGGTAATACAATGAAGAGCTAAGGATGTGGTGCGGTAGAGGCCGTTCTCATACCTCCTGTCCGTCTACCACACATTACACACCTGCAAGGTAATACAATGAAGAGCTAAGGATGTGGTGCGGTAGAGGCCGTTCTCACACCTCCTGTCCATCTGCCACACATTACACACCGGCCAGGTAATATAATGAAGAGCTAAGGATGTGGTGCGGTCAGAGGCCGTTCTCACACCTCCTGTCCATCTGCCACACATTACACACCGGCCAGGTAATATAATGAAGAGCTAAGGATGTGGTGCGGTCAGAGGCCGTTCTCATACCTCCTGTCCATCTGCCACACACTACACACCGGCCAGGTAATAATATGAAGAGCTGAGGATGTGGTGCGGTAGAGGCCGTTCTCATACCTCCTGTCCGTCTGCCACACATTACACACCGGCCAGGTAATACAATGAGGAGCTAAGGCTGTGGTTCGGTCAGAGGCCATTCTCACACCTCCTGTCCGTCTGCCACACATTACACACCGGCCAGGTAATACAATGGAGAGCTGAGGATGTGGTGCGGTCAGAGGCCGTTCTCATATCTCCTGTCCATCTACCACACATTACACACCGGCCAGGTAATATAATGAAGAGCTGAGGATGTGGTGCGGTCAGAGGCCGTTCTCATACCTCCTGTCCGTCTGCCACACATTACACACCGGCCAGGTAATACAATGAAGAGCTAAGGATGTGGTGCGGTAGAGGCCGTTCTCATACCTCCTGTCCATCTGCCACACATTACACACCGGCCAGGTAATACAATGAAGAGCTAAGGATGTGGTGCGGTAGAGGCCGTTCTCATACCTCCTGTCCATCTGCCACACATTACACACCGGCCAGGTAATACAATGAAGAGCTAAGGATGTGGTGCGGTAGAGGCCGTTCTCACACCTCCTGTCCATCTGCCACACATTACACACCGGCCAGGTAATACAATGAAGAGCTAAGGATGTGGTGCGGTCAGAGGCCGTTCTCATACCTCCTGTCCATCTGCCACACATTACACACCGGCCAGGTAATACAATGAAGAGCTAAGGATGTGGTGCGGTCAGAGGCCGTTCTCATACCTCCTGTCCATCTGCCACACATTACACACCGGCCAGGTAATACAATGAAGAGCTAAGGATGTGGTGCGGTCAGAGGCCGTTCTCATACCTCCTGTCCATCTGCCACACATTACACACCGGCCAGGTAATATAATGAAGAGCTGAGGATGTGGTGCGGTAGAGGCCGTTCTCATACCTCCTGTCCGTCTACCACACATTACACACCTGCAAGGTAATACAATGAAGAGCTAAGGATGTGGTGCGGTAGAGGCCGTTCTCATACCTCCTGTCCATCTGCCACACATTACACACCGGCCAGGTAATATAATGAAGAGCTAAGGATGTGGTGCGGTCAGAGGCCATTCTCATACCTCCTGTCCATCTGCCACACATTACACACCGGCCAGGTAATATAATGAAGAGCTAAGGATGTGGTGCGATAGAGGTCGTTCTCACACCTCCTGTCCATCTGCCACACATTACACACCGGCCAGGTAATATAATGAAGAGCTGAGGATGTGGTGCGGTCGGAGGCCATTCTCATACCTCCTGTCCATCTGCCACACATTACACACCGACCAGGTAATATAATGAAGAGCTGAGGATGTGGTGCGGTCAGAGGCCGTTCTCATACCTCCTGTCCATCTGCCACACATTACACACCGGCCAGGTAATACAATGAAGAGCTAAGGATGTGGTGCGGTCAGAGGTCGTTCTCATACCTCCTGTCCATCTGCCACACATTACACACCGGCCAGGTAATACAATGAAGAGCTAAGGCTGTGGTGCGGTCAGAGGCCGTTCTCACACCTCCTGTCCGTCTGCCACACATTACACACCGGCCAGGTAATACAATGAAGAGCTAAGGATGTGGTGCGGTCAGAGGCCGTTCTCATACCTCCTGTCCATCTGCCACACATTACACACCGGCCAGGTAATATAATGAAGAGCTGAGGATGTGGTGCGGTAGAGGCCGTTCTCACACCTCCTGTCCATCTGCCACACATTACACACCGGCCACTGTGACAGGTCTTGCAAGTTGACCAGCAGCAATTCCATCTTTAGACCCTGTGTGCACACTGCGTTTTTTGCTCCATTTTTGGGTGCAGTTTGTTGCCCAAAACTGCATGAATTGCCTTCCCCCAGCAAAGTCTATGAGAATTCAGACAGGCTGTGCGCACGTTGCTTCTTTGTTCCTTGCAGTTTTGGTTGCAGAAAAAAGATGCAGCATGTCACTTCTTTCTGCGTTTTGTCCCTGCGTTTTGGAGGACTGGCATATCAATTGCCGGCTCACTTGACGTCGGTGGGGGATTGATCCATGGTATCTGGCCAGATGCTGGTCCTCATATAAAGTCTATGGGAACCAGAATCTGGCGCAAAGGGGTAGGAACCAGCACTTCACACTCAACAGCACCGCTACTACTCCCACAGCCTCTCTTCTTCCCGGGCTGCTCATTAGGCTAATACATATTCACTGCTTCCCCCACCCACTGGTGGCTGTGATTGGTTGCAGTCAGACGCGCCCCCACGCTGAATGACAGCTTTCTGACTACAGCTCATCACAGACGTTGGTGGGCGGGTCTATATCATGTAGTAAAATAAATAATAACGGCGTGCGGTCCCCTTATACCCAGCCAAAATAAAGCCCCACAGCTGGGGGCTGGTATTCTCAGACTGGGGAGACCTGTTTATTAGGCTGCCCCAGCCTAAAAATATCAGTTTGCCGAATCATCCCAATTGCATTGATACAGTGGCAATTGGGTAATAAGTAATTAATAGCTGCCACTT